>NC_065534.1:31288221-31592110 GCF_932294415.1 Quercus robur | reverse complement strand
GTTTACTAGGCCAAGGGAAGGTGGGGAAATGTGGCTTTAAAAAGAATATTGGACACAGCAATTTCAAGTATATCTTGGAGATTAGCCTATCCAAAAGCTACCATCACCCACCTCAGACCAATTATTTCTGAACACACCCCAATCCTTCTTGACACTAGCCCCACAGACTCATTCGCCCATATACCTTTTCGCTTTGAGGCGGCCTGGATTAGAGATCCTGTTTGTTACTCTGTGGTTGATGAGGCCGCCAGAAAAGCTCTAAGAAAATGGAACAAAGAGGGTTTTGGTTGATGCCAAGATAGAACAAACACTTTAATAAAGGTAAATCAAGAAGGTACAAGAAAGAGGCAGCTCAGTGGCCAATGGTAAGGTAGAGGCAGTGTTATAAGCAGAGCTAGCAAAGTGGCTCACTAAAGTGAGATCCTTTGGAGACAAAAATCCAAAGAATTGTAGCTAAAGTTTGGTGACAAGAACTAAGTTTTTTCATTTATCAACCATTATACAGAGATGCTGAAATAACATCAATGCTATTAAAAACTCAAGGATCTTGGATATCTGACTTAGGGAAAATAAGGCAGCTACTCCCAGATTGTTTCAAAAGCATTGTCCCCAAAACTTGGATGTACTTATTTCACCTGACATCACAGAAGCCGATAATTCTCTTCTTGCTAGCATTTGGCACCCCTGAACAGATTAAGCACACATTTTTCAAATGGAAGATCAAAAGTCCCCAGGTCCTGATGGGTTCCCTGCCATCTTCTACAAAGAATATTGGCCTACTGTTGGAGAGACCATGATTAAAGCAGCCACATCTTTGCCTGAGGAAATAAACAGCTCCTTAATAGTGCTAATATCCAAAACACAAAGCTTCTTGACCATTAATAATTTTAGACTTATAAGCTTGTGCAGCATTGTCTACAAGATAATCTCAAAGCTTCTAGTGTCCAAGGTTAGACTGCTTCTCCAGAAACTAATTTCACCCAATCAATCAGCCTTCATTCTTGGGAGATGGATAGCAAAAATCAGGCATTGTTCAAGAAATGCTTCATAGTTTCAAGACCAGGAAAATTAAATCTAGACTAATGGCAATCAAGCTTGACCTCCAAAAAGCGTACAATAGAATGAACTGGAAATTCTCCATGCAGTGCTTCTCAAGTTCGATTTCAATGAAATTTTCTCAAATTGGATCATGGCTTGCGTATCCTCTGTCTTTGAGGTTCTTGTTAATGGTGGGAAATCTTAGACCAAGCAGAGGATTGCGACAAGGAGGCCTTTGTCTTCTTATCTTTTCATCTTGGGCTAAGAAGCACTGTCAAAGATGCTTGAGCATGAATTTTCACTCAAAAACATTAACAGAGTCAAAGCAAGCATTAATGAACCAGTACATTATGTATGCCAATGACATAGTTCTTTTCTCCAAAGCCACCAGAAGAGAAGCCTTTGCCATAGTAGAGTGCATATTGACAAATATTGTAGGTGGTTTGGCCAAAGCTTAAACAGAAGCAAATTCAGTATGTTTTTCTCCAAACGCACCCAAAAGCAAACTTGCAAAGCAGTCAAGCAGGTTTTCCAATTGAAAGGCCTCAAGAGAGATGCTATTTACTTTGGAACACCTCCTTTTCTTTCCAGATCTCCCTCAAAAAATTTTAAATTCCTTTAAAATAGAGTCCAGACTCATGGGATGGAGAAGCAATTGTCTTTCATGGCCAGGGAGACGCACCTTGATCAATTCCGTTGCCTAGTCCATCCCTAATTACACCATGTCATCGTTCAATATCCCATCCACAACTTGTGACAAGCTTGATGCATTATCCAGAAGACTCTGAAGGAAACTGAAAGAACCAAATGGAAAGTTCCTGGTTTGGAAAGCTTGGGACAAGTTGTGTTTGCCTAAAGTGGGGGTCATGGTTTCAAAAAAGCCAAAGACGGCAACAATGCTTTGTTAGCTAATGTTAGCTAAGCTAGCTTGGATGGTGCTTCCAAGTATGATAGTCTATGTATGTCAATCTTGAGAGCCAAATATAAAGTTAGGCAGGACTGACTTCACAAAAGCCAAGCACAGAAAGTTTCCCATATATGGAAAGCCATCAAAGGTGTAAAGAAGATCATTATGAAACGGGCATGCTACGTCATTGGGGATGGGGCCTCCATCAATGTCTGGAAAGGCCCTTGGGGTCCATGGTTACACAAGTTCAAACCCAAGCCCAAATTCAAGTCCCTTGCACAGACTCCTCTTGTGGTATCACAACCCATAGATCATGATCTTCATGTGCGGAGAGCCAACATTGTTCTACACACTTTTAACACAGTCTGCCCATGCCGTCCTTACCATCCCGCTTTCTGTTAGAGCTAGGCCTGACAAGCTCATATTGGTGCCCAACCCCAAGGGGAACTTTACAGTCAAGTCGGCCCTACTGCACTGCACTCAAGCAAACTAGCATCTCCAACCATTCCAATGGGCCATGGAAAAAACTTTGGAAAACTAGGCGCTAGAGAGAGTGAAGATGTTGTTATGGAGGATAGAAGCTAATGCCCTCCCTACCAAAGAAAACCTACAACGCAGAGTCCCTCTAAATGACTCCAGCTGCATCCTTTGTCAACAAAAGCAGGAATCCTCTGCCCATTTGTTTCTCAAATGCCCAATTACCAAGGCCATCTGGAACTCCCATTGCTGGGGATTCAAGTCAGATGACCATAGCATCACCTCTAATGAAGGCATCATTAAGTTGGTCCTAGACCCGCCTAAAGTATCATGCCCCATGGAAGATAATTGGCTTATCTCACTTGACATGGCCTTTGTTCTTGACAAAATCTGGAGGCTAAGAAACCAAGTCTTGTATCAAGGTAGCCTGCTGGATATTGTGGCTTCAATCAGACACATTCTTCAGAACCCTAGCTGAACACTCTTCTCTAATGACTAACAAGAAAGTTCCTGCCCCTAGTTCAGAACGATGCAAGTGGCAAACTCGCACCGCTGGTTGGATAAAGGTCAATGTTGATGCAGCTGTAGCTGAATCTTGCTCTCTCTAGTGGTTGTAGCAAGAGATATTAAGGGAGAAATCTTCAAAGCTTGGTCAAGAACTCATCTAGTCTGCTCACTCCTTCAAGCAGAAGTAGCAGCCATTTTATGGGCAGAACAGTTAGCAAAGATCGAAAGATGGAACCATGTCATACTTGAGGGAGACCCTAAAACCTGTTTTGATTCTCTTTCCTTGCCTAATTCTTCTCTTGATTGGTCTATTTATGATGTTATTAGTAATATTTCAAGCTTTAAAGAGTCTCTTTTTAGATGTAGTTTTTGTTGGGTTAAGAGAGATTATAATTCAGTTGCTCACGCGGCTACTAAATTCTCTATCAGATCATAACAGTCCTACTGTTTTAATAATTTGATGCAGCGTAGGTGTGTAGAAGTAGAATTTATAACACACAATTACTAGAACTCTTCCATGAAACCTAAGTTCTACAAGAACACTAGGCTATTAGGCAAAATAATAGAGAAAACCTCTCTAGCAAACTTTTATTAATAAACACAGTATTAAACCACCACCCTATAAAGAGTATGTATAAGAACAGAAGTTATCCTACTCCTTTTAGGAAAAGAATTAATAAACCTACTTCTACTTTATAAAGGAAAAACAATTTAACTAGGAAAAGAAAAACAATTAAAATCTCAATTCAACTAGGAAAAGGATTTTGATTCAACGTAATAGAGTAAATAAATCCTAATTCAAATAGGAAAAGGAAAACAATAAAAAACTCTTTCTTCTTTATAACGTGATTTGCATCATCCTATTTGGGTTGGAAGAAACTCATCCTCAAGTTTGGAGTCTGGATTGGAATTCTCTCCCTAATATGGAACAAGATGCTTAACAGTGAAGACGTCAGATGTACGCATATGGCTTGGAAATTGTTGAATATAAGCAGCCCAAATTGCATGCCGAGATGAGAGCTTGTCTTGGCTATTGATATGCTTCAAAGCATCATGATCATAATAGAGGACAAACTCATGATAGGCCAAATAAAAACTCCAATGCTTCAAAGCGCAAATTATTGCATAAAATTCCAAATCATAAGTGTTGCAATTTAATTTTGACCCATTCAACTTCTCACTAAAGTAGGGGTTTGCCATTTTGACTAAGAACAATTCCAATTCCAAATTTGGATGCATCACAATGTAACTCAAATGGTTGAGAGAAATCAGGAAGAGCTAGAATAGGCGCTGTAGTAAGCTTTTCTTGATATGATGAAACGCCTTTGTGGCTTCAGTTGTCCACAAAAACTTACTAGCCTTCATGCTATCTGTGATTGGTGCCATAATGGTGCCAAAGTTAGGGATAAACTGCCGGTAGAATGACACCAACCCATGGAAACTGCGGACCTCATGGACTGTGGTTGGTATTGGCCATTGTTTAACAGTAGTAATCTTTGATTCTTCAACTAATAATCCATCCTTAGACACCACATAACCAAGAAATAAAACACTATTTGTCATAAAAGAACATTTGGCTATGGTAGCATAAAATTTCTCCCTACGTAGAACTATGAGTACCTCTCGAAGATGTTGGAGATGTAAATCAATATTGGCACTATATATCAGGATATCATCAAAATAAATTACAACAAACTTGTCGATGAAGGGGCGAAAAATTTGGTTTATAACATGCAAGAAGGTGCAAGGAGCATTAGAAAGTCCAAATGGAATTACTAGCCACTCATATAACCCCTCACGTGTCTTGAATGCTGTCTTCTACTCATCACCAGGACGTACTTGAATTTGATGGTACCCACTTTTTAGATCAAGCTTAGAAAACACTGTAGCACCACTCAACTGATCAAGCAAATCATCCAACTGAGGAATAGGGAATCTATACCGGACTGTAATTTTGTTGATGGCATGACTGTCTAAGCACATTCGCCATGATCCGTCCTTTTTTTGGGTGTGTGTAAGGCAGACACGGCACATGGATTAAGACTCTCCCTAATGTGCCCTTTTAACAACAAACCCTCTACTTGTCTTCTAAGTTCTTCATGCACTTTTGGGCTCATGCGGTAGTATGGGCAATTAATTAGATTAGAACCTGGTACAAGATCAATTTGGTGTTGTATATCTCGGAGTGGCGGTAACCCCTCAAGTAGATCATTAGGAAATACATTTGCAAATTCATCTAATAAAGATTTCAGAGCCCCTGGTACTACACTAACCTTTGAGCTCTTCTTTCCCAACAATACAAACACCAACCCCGAATCAAACATCTCTTCAACAAATGCCCTTTTAGCTAAGAGATTCTTACCCCCTCCTGAAGTTGGCTTAGGTTCAATCTCCTTACAAGGCAACAACACAATTTTTGTGCTACCAAACATGAAACTGTATGTATTCTTCCTACCATCATGTTGAACCTCTTTATCATATTGCCATGGTCTACCAAGGAGAAGATCACATGCATCCATAACTACCACATCACACCATGCATTATGCTTATATTTCATCTCAATAGAAAAAGAAATCAAGCAATGTTTAGATACAGTTACCTCATTGCCCTTTTTGAGCCAAGATAGTTTGTAAGGGTTAGGGTGCTTCTCTGTTGCTAGTCCCAATTTTGAATTGCCTCTTCTGATACCACATTCTCACAACTCCCAGAATCAATAACAAGTCTACATACCTTGTCCCTTATAGTTCATGTAGTTTGAAAGATATTGCTTCGGAGCCAATCCTCACCTTTAGATTTGCGAGGTGTGAAACATGGCCTTCTCGTAACTAACGAAGGGCCATCTTCAAAGGTATTTAAATGATCATCAGTACATTCTTCACTCTCAATAAATAAACCCTTACCATACCAGCCACCCTTCTTGCAATCAGCCATTCTATGCCTTGCCTCACCACACTTGAAACATTGAGGGCCAGAACTACTAGTTGCAGTGCGGTTGGGTTGTGGATTAGCTTGATTAACTTGGCCTTTTCCTTGTGCAGATTGTGTAGTTGCACCATAAGGAGGTGCTACTGGTGGTAGTCGGTTGCCACCACTATTTGAAACCATATTAGTTCTCCTATTCTTCGTCTTCTCTAAATGCAAAGCTCTCTGATGGGCTTTGGATACAGAAATTGGGTTAAATAAATTCAAAGTATCTTGAAATTGTTGCCTCATGCCCCCAATATAATGTGAAACTAATTGATCTTCCGAATCCGTAAGGTTAACTCTAGCTACAAGTTGATAAAACTCTCAAGTATACTCATCTACAAATTGTGTACCTTGTCTAAGATTGTATAGCTATTGATATAATGTACACATATAATTATGGAGCAAGAATGTAGCAAGCATATGTTTCAAATTTTTTCCCAAAGTATTGATATTAGATTTACCTTGGTGAATACGGCCTTGCTTTAATTGCTGCCACCATGCAACAGCATGTCCTTTGAATTTGGTAGCCACCAAATAAACTCTAGTCTTGCGGCACCTCCTTAAACTCCAAAATCTCTTCAACTGCAACAACCCAATCTAGGAATTCTTCAGGTTGTAAACAACCTTTGAACTTTGGAATATCTAATTTGAACCCAGATTCCCATCTGTTTGAATTGTATGAAACCAAGGGTTTCTCCCTCCTTTTTTTTTGCTAAACGGGTTTCTCGCTCCTCCTATGTAAAGCAAACGGATTTTCCATCTCATCCTCAACATTATAGCCTACTTCATCCTTCTCCACAAAATGTAGAGTTGGACTACGGTTTCGAGGCTGGTTAACAACGGCTAAGGCAGCAAGCTGCTCTGTTAGCGCTTCAAACTGCTCTTCCATCCGCTGAAAGGGTGCCTCTGGTTGCGTATTGCGTGCAATCTCATCATGTTCATACTCACCATCTATGGCAGTGTGCCTTCCCCCACATGATCCTCTCCGTGCCATGGTAGGAACCTAACCATGCTCTGATATCAACTGATGCAGCATAGACGTGTAGAAGCAGAATCTATAATACACAATTACTACAACTCTTCTACGAAACTTAAGTTCTACAAAAACACTAGGTTAGTAGGCAAAATAATAGAGAAAACCTCTCTAGCAAACTTTTATTAATAAACACAATATTAAACCACCACCCTATAAAGAGTATATATAGGAATAGAAGTTATCCTACTCCTTTTAGGAAAATAATTAATAAACCTATTTCTACTTAATAAAGGAAAAACAATTTAACTAGGAAAAGAAAAACAATTAAAATCCCAATTCAACTAGGAAAATGATTTTTATTCAACGTAATAGAGTAAATAAATCCTAATTTAAATTGGAAAAGGAAAACATTTAAAAACTCTTTCTTCTTCATAACGTGATTTGCATCATAATCTCAGTCTACCAGAGGTCTTAAGGGCCACTTATGAGGCAATCTGCATGTCTTTTAATTCAGTTTGAATAAATATCAAAGGTTATCTTAGTCCTAAACAGCATTAAATATAAATTTTAATTATTATCATTGATGTGTGATTTCACCCAATGACCCCCCATCATAATTATTGCTTTTCATACTCTTTTTTTTTTTTGCTATTGCAGAAATATTTTGTCGACAAGAAGTTAAATAAGAATTGCTTCATGTTGTTTGCCAGAGAACTTACTATAGATTGGGGTGATAATTCTGAATATTGGAAATGGACCTATGACAAAGATGCAAGGTAAGTTTAACTTGAGAAGTTCATTTTATGTTTAGGATCACTCAGCATTGAAATCGGAAGTAAATAACTTGAGAAGTTCATTTTATGTTTAGGGTCACTCAGCATTGAAATCATTGAAAATTGATGGCATGAGAAGCAACAGGCCTAATTCATAAGTTGTTTTTATTTTTTATTTATTTTATTTTATTTTATTTTATATTTCATCAAGGAACTTTTATTTATAATATAAGAAATTTTTTATAAAACATTATTCAGGTTCTGTAAATGTAGTTAATTATAATGGATTTATACAAAATAGAAAAAGAAAAATAAAACAAACAACTACACAAGGAACTTATAATAGTTGCATGGAGGGATAGCAGGATATGTATACGATCAAACTTTATTAATAAATCATGTTTTATGATAAGAGATAATGAACAGTCAACGTGTATGCTTCTCAAATGGGATTCGAGGAATCCATTTAGAAAATATTTTAGGACATAAATGGATTAAATCATGGGTGACCAAAAGAGAAAAATATTTTTATTGAGGTAGACCTGAATAGTCATGTTGAAAAAGATAAGAGGGAGCTTTTCAGTGTTCATAGAGGCCACGAGTATAGAGTAAGGAAAGAATCTGAAGATACTATTCTGGACTTTGTGATGTCATATAATTATATAATGGTGAACACATTTTTTTTTTTTTTTTGTTTTTTTTTTTTGAGGGGGTAATGATGAACACTTGGTTCAAGAAAAGAAACTCAAATATAATTAACTTCAAAAGTGGAATAAAAGTTTGTGAAAAAATGCATCATCACTTAAAAATGTTGATAATAGATGTTATGAAAATTACTATGTAATACCAAGAGAGAGTGTAACAACTCAATTTATCAAAAAAAAAAAAAAAAAAAAAAAAACTCAACATAACTTTATTGCTATGTGAATCTGGTTAGTGCCCGGTCCAGGTTTAATTACCTTGGTTCTATGTGGCGGGGTAAGGTTCTTTGTACCTAAATTCAAGCCAAAACAAGAATAGGAAAAAATTTACACTGAATTTGGGAGTATTTATAGCATTATTATTTTTTTTAATTTTTTAATTTTTTTAGGTTAGAGGCTTCTTGCCAAGCTGTAACCATTTAAAATTTTAATCTTACATATCATTTGCAGTGGTGAAGACATTGAAGTGGCTGAGCTATTAAAAATATGTTGGTTAAAAATTACAGGGATGATTTGGACGGTTAATCTCTCACCAGGAACTTTGTATGAAATTATATTTGTTGTAAAGGTCAAAGAAGGCAGCAACTTATCGAATTTCTCGCTGAACCTTACTATCATTCCCCAACATTTAGAACAGATAATACGCCATCACAGTTTGAAAGAAGACGCTTTAGGAAATTGGATTGAAATTCAGGTGGGTGAGTTTAAAATGTCACCAGAAATGGTTGGAAACATGATATTCCATCTAGACGAAAGAACTCCGGAATGGAAGCACGGTCTTCTTGTAAAATGTGCTATCATTCGACCGAAGAACTAGTTGCTACTTGGTAAGTAATCATTATCCATGTGTCGAACACGAGCAAATTGTAGCCGTACATGTAATCAATAATAAAAAAAAAATATATATTTGTAGAATGCTTAAGGTGTTGTTTGGATGAGTGAGTTTTGAGTGATATGATTTTGTTTTTATCACTCATCATCCAAAGTTTGTGGGACCCACGGAAATTTTTTTTGTTTGGACACCATCACTCATGATCCATGACTCAGTTTTCATCACTCAATTCTCTGATTTTTGAGTTATGAGTTATGGAAACTGAAAACACATTTTAGCTGTTTTCAATTTTCATAACTCATAACTCAATGACATTTTTGTAATTATACACACATAGAGGGACCACAGCCGCAACTTTTGACATTTGACTTTTTTTTTTTTTTTTTTTTTTTTTCTTTCACTGGTTGGTCTTCCGTTCTTTTCATTTTTTTTTATTCACTGATTCTTTCTTCAGTTCTTCGTCTCTCTCTCTCTCTTTTTTTTTTTTTTTTTTTTTTTTTTTTTTTTTTTTTTTCTCTTCACTGATTCTTTCTTCAGTTCTTCGTCTCTTTCTCTTTTTTTTTTCATTGTTCGGTCTTGACTCCTTTTTTTTTTTCACTGGTTGGTCTTCCGTTCTTTTTTTTTTTTTTCTTCACTGATTCTTTCTTCAGTTCTTCGTCTCTCTCTCTCTCTCTCTTTTTCCTGGGTTCAGTGAGTTTGGTTTTTTTTTTTTAATTATTTTTTTTTCTCACTGGGTTCAGTGAATTTAGCTACTGGGGGTTGAAGGAAAAAAAAAAAAAAGAGTAAAAGCTACACAAGGTACAAGTATGGGGCCCACAAATAATTGAAAAATATTGAGTGATGATAAGTGAGTGATGGTGCCAAACAGGATGGGGTGTTTTAAGTGATGAGTGATAAGTAATAAGTGATGAGTGATGGGTGATGAAAACTGAGTGATGAGTGACCATTTTTTTAAACCAAACAAGGCCTAATAATCCTAATTTTATTTATGGACTGAGAATTTTTTTAGAGTACGTTTGGTACACTAAATGAGGATTACGATGTTGTAATGTAATAACTAAACATATTCATTAGTTTGGTTGCAAGTTATAACATTAGAATAAAACTTAACATTTATTTTAAGAAATTTCTTACTTATACAATTATATTTCCTTAAAAATTGTTATTTTTAAATTTAAGAGAGATATTTGTTATTTTTTATGATTTTTTATTTTTATAATTATTAGATGTATATGGAAAGTTCGTTTACTGGAAATATATTAAGTTTTGAAATTATTGCACTTACTAAGGAATAATTAATACAACATTTTAAAGAGGAATAATTATTCTTCATTTTGAAGAATAGCTATTTATAAGGAATGATTATTCCTTGTAATAAAAACATAACCAAACTAAAGAATAATTAAACCATATGAATAACTATTACAGTACAACATCTATTACAATTTACCAAATATGCCCTTAATAATATTTCTTACTAGTAGCTAATTTGTGCGAATTTACGGAAAACCTATTAAATGTAAGATTCAAAAAATAATGTCATACATTTTTACAACATAAGGTATCAAAGAGATTAGAAAACTAATTTTTTTGATAATTTTGGTGACTATCGTCTACTCGAAATTTTAAAATCACTATATTGAAGAAAAAAAATTCAAATTTAGCAATTGTTAACAAATTAAGAGAAATTACAAATAAAGTTACTATTGATGGTAGTTGTAGCAAAATTCATTCAATGTGTTAATTGTTTACATCGCCTCATAATTGAGGAAGACCAAATATTCATCATATGTTTTTTGGACATGTTTTGATAGCTTTCTTATTAATTTATGCATACACAATGGTTAAAACCACCAACATAACACCCTTTTTTTTCTTTCATTTTTCATATTATAATATTATATACGTGTGAGGTAAGCTTTACTCTTACCTCAAAATTTATTTATTTATTTATTTATTTTTAAGAAACCACACTTATAACCAACACAACACCCTTTTTTTTTTCTTCCGTTTTTTCTTGGCCACATTTCCTTCACCTTGTCTTTTTTTATTTCTCATTTTTCTCAATTTTCCTCCACACACACTTCTTTCAACACCTCTCTCTCTGACTCTGTTTCAAATATTGCTTGCTTAACCCAGTACCCATACTACAACAAAGTGACTATGGTGTGGTATGTATAAGACAATATTGTTGAAACTAAAAAAAGTGTCGTAAAAAAAATGTCACTTTCACAGCTTGTGGACTAGATAATAGGATGAGACCAAATGTGTGGTGGTCTACAAAAATGTGATATATATATAAAGGGGTCCATGTGAGGTGTATCTATACTACTATTTAAGGGACCTTCCCTGTTTGGACCGATTTTTTTTTCCCAAAATACTCGTACAGCCTACGCTTAAGTAGGGGCAAAACTTAAGGATAACATTGTAAAAATGTATCTCTAACTCTCGCCTAAAACATTTTCTACAAAATAAGATTACTCTCCCACTAACCCACTTATTCAAAACAACTATACGTTTACTGTTTAAAAAAAGAAAAGAAAAAGAAAAAAGAAGTAAAAAAGAAGAAGTTAAAATGCCTACAAAATAAGCCAAAAAGTGCAATTACAAATTTCAAAAGACCTGTTTCTATCTCTAACTCCCACCTAGGCTGAAAACAAGAACCCACTCCCCACACAAAGTTCTCGCTAAAGCTACCCACATTCAAAGCTGGCCTATTAGGTCTTCAGCTTTCTTCTAAAAAAAGAAAAAGAAAAAGAAAAAGAAGATAGATCTTTACTTTTGACAGAAATTTGGCCATCCTTATTTCCTCCTCATTAGTTTAATGGCCACTAGACTACAATGATGGTGAGTGTTTTGATCCAATTATTTTATTTTATTTTATTTTTTTTTTGCTATAGACCTTTTAGACATCTATTTGTTTTACACTATTATCTATTGTCATTACTATTTGGGGATTTTCGCATAATAAGGGATTGACTTGTTGAGGGTATGTTATATTTTGTCAAATTTTCTCAGTGGGTCACTTATCCTATCAACACACACACACACACACACACGCACGCACGCACGCACGCGCACACACACACACACACACACACATACTAGCCTCTAAGCATGCGCGTGAGAGGCTCTTCTATTTTTTTTTTTGGTACAAGTCAATAATTTGAATCCATTATAATTTGAGATTACTATATTTTTCAATCACAAAATACCTAGGGGTGTGATAAAAAAATATTTCATCAACAAACGCATAATACTCATCACACCCTTAGGTATTTTGTGATTGAAAAATATAGTAATTTCAAATTATAATATATTCAAATTATATAAATTTTAATAAAAAAAATAGAAGAGCCTTACGCGCGTGCTTAGATGCTAGTCTAAATTAAATTTCTACCTTGAACACACACACACACACACATATACTAGCCTCTAAGCATGCGCGTGAGACGCTCTTCTATTTTTTTTTGGTAAAGGTCAATAATTTGAATCCATTATAATTTGGGATTACTATATTTTTCAATCACAAAATACCTAGGGGTGTGATAAAAAAATATTTCATCAACAAACGCATAATACTCATAGGTATTTTGTGATTGAAAAATATAATAATTTCAAATTATAATATATTCAAATTATATAAAATTTTATAAAAAAAATAGAAAAGCCTTACGCGCGTGCTTAGATGCTAGTCTAAATTAAATTTCTACCTTGAACACATGAGGTGAAAAGCTACCTAGTCTGCTAGTCTTCCATTACCTATAAGAAAGGACCAATGTGAGAAAAATAAGGGCTAAAGGAAAGGTGGGCATAGCAAATCTGCCATTGTCCATAAAAAAAGGGAGATAAAGAGTGAAAAGATGGCCACGACAGGAGCAAATATAATAATAAAAAATTGAAAAACTGAAAAGTGGGTGATGGCATGAACACGTGAAGGAAGTTAATGGTCCTTGGAAGTTGCCCATGAACTGATCAGTTAGAAAAAATGCGGGAACAACTTCCCAATTTCTCTATAAATTAAAGAGTCTCCAGTAGAAAAAAAAGGGGGGGGGGGGGGGGGGGGGGTGGGGGGGAGGGGTGCACAAACACAAAAAAATACAACAGACACACAGATAGCAAAAACACAGAGAAAAAAAGAAAAAGAGAGCCACAGACAGAGATAAAGAGCAACAAGTAAAGGAGAAACACACATCATTAGAGTATTAGAATTATATGCATGGATAGAGCATCTCCAGCCAGTTTTGCCATCTTATTTTATTTTACCATCCTAAAAAACTACTTTATCAATTATACCGTACCATTTTATAATATACTCAACATCCCAAATCTCTATTATTTTACCATTTTATTAAAATATTATTTTTTAAATCTTTCTTTATTATTTCTCTTTTTCTCTTCCTTTTCCTCTCTTTCTCCCTCAACCTCTAGTACCAGCCTCAACCTCTTGCAAACCCATACCCAACAAAATCACAAGAAGCAAATCACAACAAAAAATCACTTAAATCAACAGAAACTTAACCAACCATAAAAAAAATCACCCAAATCAACAGAAACTTAATCAACCATCAAAAGATCACCCACAGCCACGCCGATCTCGCTACCACAACAACTACCAAACAGCCACTGACCCAGTCTTCAAGCCATTGCTGCCGCCACCGTCGCCATCCCTTACTTCTGCTGTAGCCATCTCTATTCATCCCAAACCCATTTGTTCTCACCAGCAACCATAAAAATTCAAAGATAAAAAACCCAGCCGCGAGCAACCATAAAAAGTCAAAGATAAAAAACCCAGCTACCCATGGCCTTTGACAGCCTGGACTTTGAGCCCGTGCTTCTTAGCCATCTCAAGCAACTTAGCATACCCACCCCAATTTTATGGTCCAGCTGCTATTGGTCACCGACCCCCATACTGCCACCATCGAGACCATGGGTGATGGGTTTTGGGTTTGAAGAAAATGGGTTTTGTGTTGGTGGTGGCCACCGTTACCCATCATTGGAGAGAGAGAAGCTTCTAACTTATCAGTGAGAGAGGGGCATCAGAGAGAGTCTTGGGTCTGAACTAGGCATGGAGTAGATGAGAAAGAGAGAAGGAAGAGAGAGAAAAGAAGAGAAGAAATGAGAGAGGAGAGAGAAATTCCCGGGTTAAAAAGGACCTCAAGCATTAAAATTTTTTTTTTTTTTATCCCATTCAGCTACAGTACCATCTTACATTTAAGATGGTACTGTAGCTATATCTCAAAAAAATTTGGCCTTTTCCAATTTGGCATTCCTGTTACTGAGCAATTTTTGGGCCTGAATGCCAAATGTACCTTACATTTGGCATATAGCAAGCCCACTGCTGATGCTCTTATTGTAACTCTTCTATTTATTATTTTATATTTTTTTCTCTCTCCTCTATCATCTCTCATCTAATTATCTCTCCTCTTTCAACCGATCTCTCTCTTCCTTTGCCCTCTTAATCCTTTTATCTTCTCTTAAATCCAACAACAAATCATAAAATTCTTCAAACTTGATCTAAATCAAGATCCCAAATTCATCAAACCCTCTCCCAAAAGAAAAAAAAAAAAAATCAAACCCATATAAATAATCAAACCGAAATTGCAAAAGAACAAGAAGAAAATGCATAAATAGTAGAAGAACAAGCATCACTAATGGTGGCTTAGTGTTCCTCAGCAGCAACTCAAAGCCTCTGAGTACTTCATCACAGCCTCTTCAATGTACCCAGACCAAAACATTATATTTATGTTCTTTTTAAGCTTACCCACCATCTTCTAAAAAAAAAAGAAAAAAAAAGGCTTACCCACCAAGAGTTTTCTCTCTTTAGCTTCTTGTTTCAGCATTAGTAGAAGAAGAAAAAAGAAGAAGATGCTGAAGAAGAAAAAATGGAGAAGAAGAAAGAAGGAGAAGGAAAAGAAAAAAAGAAGAAAGAGAAAAAGAAAAAGAAAGAGATAGAGATCAGATATAGTTGGGGTGTGTGTTAAAGTTGGTGGGGCCATGGGTAGTTGTGAAATAATAAAAAAATGTGAGAAAAATATTATTTAAATAAAAGAAGTTGTAGAATAGACAAATTGATGTGGGTGTTCTGTAAAAATGAGTGTATTAAATAGAAAAAGTAGGTTTTTTTTTTTTTTTTTTTTTTTTTTTTTTTTTTTTTTTTTTTGTGTGTGTGTGTGTGTGTGTGTGTGTGTGTGTGCAAAATAGAAGGAAAATTTGCATCCACCTCTTAGGTTGGGATTTTATCAGTCCCTTTCTTCTCTAAATCTCTCCCTCTTCCTCTTCTTCAAATTTGAATTTTTGTTTGGTAAAACAAATAGGGTTGGGTTTCATGAGGAGATCCTAACTCCATGCATGAAGCTTTAGATATGAATCCTTGACTTGTAAGTCCTATTCAAACATTACCAAATAAAAATTCTTTCAAGCTTTGGTTTAGTGTTTTCTCAACTAGAGTCTTTGACTCTACCAAATCAAATTCATCAATGGAGTCCCTAACTCTACCACATTTTAATGGAGTCCTTGACTCTACCATTTTAATGGAGTTCTTGACTCTACCAAATTTTAATGGAGTCCTTGACTCTACCTAATTAATGGAGTCCTTGACTCTACCATTTTAATGGAGTCCTTAACTCTACCCAATTAATGGAGTTCCTGACTCTGTTAGGACATATGTCAATATTTTATGTAATTGGCTAATTTTTTGACAAAATGCACTTTACTTGTAATTGGGTAAATCTAGGATGTGTTTAATGCTTCAAGGAACAAGGTTTCAAGATTAAGTATTAAAGCCATGCAAGTCAGTCCAAGAAACAAGTGAAGAAGTGCTGGATTTTAAAGCTCGACAGCTAATATCTATTGAGGTTTAAAAAACTGTTCTAGTTCGATGCTCGATAGCTTCTCGATAGATAAGCTATCTGTCGAGATTTATGAAAAACATATTTTTAGTTCTGATTTTCATCCAATCCATGGGTACATGTTTAGGCTTTTTTTTCTCACAACCCTAAACATATATAAGTATTGTTTTAAGGGCCGTAAAAGGTTGCGCAAGTGTGAAGCAATGTTGTGTTCATGCAAATTGTGACCGGAGACAGAATTTGCCCTAGTTTATCTTTCTCTTGAAGAAGCTGTTGTGTTTGTACATTGTAGGGTTTTGTAACCAAGGAGCTTTGTGATCTTCATCATGTGATGAACTGAAGAATTTTGCAGCCAACATCTTTCTCAAGTTGGTGAGTAAATCGCATACTGGGATCCGCACATCGAATTGGTTAGTTACGTACTGGGAGCCGAGCATTAAAAGGAGAGATTGTTATTACAGAACAAATCCAATTGGGTATTGGGGTAAGGATTCAACTATAGGTTGGTATAAGGTACTGTGATTCCTTGTAACTGCTTGTTTTAATAATAGTGGATTTTTGGGAGTGGTGACCCGATGGGGTTTTTGTCGTGTAGGTTTTCCCCATTTGTAAACAAATCACCGTGTCAATTTAATTTCCATTGTATTTAGTTAATTGGTGATTTGTTTGTGCTACCATACTTATTACATGCTAATTGAATTAATTAATTAACTTGGATAATTAATTTGTTAATTCATCACAAGGGGTCAATACATTCTTGGTATCAGACTCCACCACATTTCAATGGAATTCTTGATTCCCAAAATCATTTTAAATAAAGTGGGGATTCTAATTCCTTCAAATTCCAAAATGCTTAATTTTTTGGGGATTCCTAATTTCTTAATCAAGATTGTAGTTAATAATTCACAAAATAAAATGACCATAAAAATTGATTTGAGGAAATTTTCCAATTCCCAATTCCTAAAACATGTTCATAAAAAATAAAATTACTTCAAAGGAGTTTTCTTTCCCTTAATTAAATTTGGGAACCTCAATCCAAATATCATTAAAATTCCTACAAGGTAGCAAATGAAAGAAAAGGGAAAATTGCTTGGACATTCAACTTCTCAAAAAGAGAATCCTTGATTCAATTTTCATAAAAACATGGTCCTTGACTTATCCTTGGGATTAAAACCAATTATCTCATCCAAAAGCAATATTAAGTCGATGCTTAATTAAATACAAAGTATTTGACTTAAAACGTCCATCATTTAAATTGCAAAAAATCAATTTGAGGATTTTAAATCTAAAACCTCAAATTAAGAACTACGAATTGGCTTGATCCCCGCCAAGGGTACGTAGGCAACCTAAATAAATTATTAGGTGTAGCCACAAATAAATAAAAACACATATCCCCTTAAACTTAAAAATAAATAAACTTATGTACAAAGACGGTGTGGTTGGAATCAAAGGGTCTTCCCTTGAAACAAGGGATTGTAATTAAGAGATATATTATCTTGAATGGGCACTACTCACATCAATAAAACTTATATGCCAAAAGGCTATGGGTGAAATTATGTTCAATGATTTATACATGATTTATACATAATTTAACAATTCTTGTTAAACATAATTTGACAATATTTGTTAAACATAATTTAATGACGTTTGTCAAACATAATTTGACAACGTTTGTTAAACATAATTTAACAAACATAAATTGACAATGTTTGTTAAACATAATCTAAAAATTATTGTTAAAAATTTTCATCAACAAGTATCTTTACCTATAATGGTTCTTTGGTGATAACAATAGAGAAAAGAAAGATAAGAATTGGATTTTACTGAGGAAACCCTAACCTCTTGAGACTTTAGCTTGAAATTAATTCTTTGATGATTTATTCATTACTGTCTTGTTGCTTAAATATAGTAATGATAACAACCAAAATGAAATACAAGGACTTGTTCCTAATACGAAGGGATACTGTGGCACAAGAACCTAACATGCTAGGGACTCACTCACAATTCAAAAACAATCCAAACTAAACAACAATCCTAACGTTACAATATAGATCTTTCCAAAGATAATAACAAAAACCTAAAACAGAGGACACTAATAACAATCACCTAAAACAAAGGACTCCAATCCATATCCAAGTAAATACAAATATCAACTCCCTCCCCTCTTGAGAAGGCCCTTGTCCTTAAGGGTAGACTGAGGAAACTGCAACTTCATAGCTGTTAAGTCTTCCCATGTGGCATCACTAGTTGGTAAGCCTTGCCAATGCACAAGTACTTCAATTTTGTTGCGACAAGTCCTTTGATCCAATACTTCCTATGGCCTTACTAGTAACTCATCTTGGTCTCCCATAGTAATAGGTAGTTGAGGTTGGGCAAAAAATTTGGTGCCTAGCTTTTCCTTTAACAAAGACACATGGAAAACCGGAAGTATACAAAAATCTGAAGGTAATTCCAATTTGGAAGCCACCTGTCCAATACGTTGCAGGATGTGAAATGGACCATAATAGCATGGAGCTAACTTAACATTTCGACGCAAAGAAACAGAGACTTGATGTAATGGCTGAAGCTGTACATATACCCAAGTCCCTTCCTTATAGACCTTTTCCCTATGCTTCAAATCATATCTTTTCTTCATTCGATCTTGTGCCATCTTCCTAGGTTCAGCATTGTTTTCACCTCTTGCCCTTCTGTTGTTGTTCTTAAGAAAGTTTCTAAAGTTCTTGGTAAGATATGCAATCTTTGTAGAAGAGAGTTCATCATCAAAATCCATTGCTATCAACATCATCAACTAACTTAAAAGCCATTGATTTGGATTTATTTGTCTTAGGTAGGTCTAACTCATAGGACTAGAGAGATCCTACAAGTTCATCAACAAGGATAGAGTCCACATCATTGCTTTTAGTAATGACAGTCACTTTAGGTCTAAAGTCCTCAGTCAGGGATCTAAGAATCTTCCTAACAATCTTAGGTTGATCATAAATTTCACCCAAATTATAAACAGAGTTAACAATATCATTCAGTTTAGCATAGAATTCATCAAAAAATTCATCATCAGACATTCTAATACTTTCAAATCTAGTAGTTAACTGCTACAGTTTGTTAATCTTAGCTGCCTTTGTGCCTTCATGCATAGTTTGAAGAATATTCCATACAGTATAAGCAACTTCAACATTAGAGATTCTCTTAAATTCCTCCATTGAATTAGCATTAAAAATAGCATTCATGGCTTTGCTATTAAAAGCGGCTGCTTCTTTCTAAGAAGTTTGCCACTCACTTACAGGAGTAGTCGGTTTCTCCAATTTTTATTCAAGGGAATTCCAAATTCTCTCATCAATAGATTTTAGGAATGCTTTCATCCTTACTTTCTAGTAGGCATAGTTGTTCCCATCAAAGTAAGGTGGGATCACAAAAGAGTGACCGTGTTCCATGACAGCAGGGGTCAAGGATCAACTTTTAGATCAAAGGATCTAAATACTAGAGCTAACCTGCTCTGATACCACTTGTACATTTTTAGACCCCTTAAAACACAAGTTATTTAACTTAGTTATTTAACCAAGTGATTACTTAGACAAATTATTCAAATCTAGGTTAACACAAGTAAATCATATTATGTAAATAATGTAGAAATATAAAGAACACAACGATATGCTAACCTAGGAAAATCAAACTGATAAAAAACCTAGGGTTAACCTAGCTATCCTCAAGGTAAAATAGATCCACTATGAAAGAATTGAAATTTGTACAATAAGACTTAGACCACTAACATCCTATTGCTAGCTCGAGTATAAAACTTACTACCACAACCACGTGACAGTTTCAAGTCCACGGACTACTTTTTTCCTTGATCCATAACAACCACAAGTACTCCCACTTGTATTTTTCTTAAAACTCTTTGTAAAGTTGTGATTTACAACTATGTGTTTTGTTGGCTTTAATTCCGTGCCAAATTTGATTATAATTCTATTCAATATTTTATACCCTGTATTTATTGTGAGATTTGACTGTAAGGGTTGTGTGATAGAGAAAAAGTGTGAAGACTTAAGCAATTGAAGACTGAAGAGTTTTCGTGGGTATCTCGCGACTAAGCATCCCGCGAAGTGACTCATGTGAATTGCACATGGAATGCGAAGAGTCAGGACAGGATGGAGACAGCTGTGTCTCGCAAGTATCTCGCGAGTAAGGCCTTCCCGCGAGACACCCGCAAGACATTTTGTTTTGCTAGACTGTCAATTCTGATACACACTTTTTGTGCCTACACTATTTATACCCACATTACCCACAAATGTTAAGGTGTGCTTCTGAGAGAAAACCCTAGCTAAACACCTTGAGAGTTAGAGATTGTTATACCCACAATCCTCTACACAATTGCTTGTGGATTTTCCTCAACTTCTACCTTTCCATTTCCATACCATTGAGAGGTTGATAGCCTAAACACTTACCACACCCTTTCAGAGTGTTAAGTGAGGTTTTGGTGCTATTGGGAAGCATTGAAAGAAGCCAAGGATGGCAGATGCAACATGGAGCTTGTTGCGGGATCCAGAGAGCTAGACAAGACACGGTTTCGAGAAGTCTTGTTGGAGTAAGAGCTTGGAGGGCTTAGGTATAGCGGGTAGATTAGACTTGGAGGGTCTCTTGCTAACTCATGTATCCCAATTGATTGTCTAGTGGATCGATTACCGCTTAGAGGGTGGCAGAGAGGTTTTTCGCCGAGTTCTTCGATTTCCTCTTCGATAACACATCGATGTGTTATCTGTGTTTGCATTCTTCTTCCCTACTCTTTTACATTTCATTTTACTGCTATGATTATATTAATATGTGTTAGAGTAGCTTGTTTGTTTATCCGCTCGCATTTACACTATTCCGCCCTTAGAATTAAGTTAGTGTAAAATCTATTGAGTCGTAACTTTAATTTGGGGGTCTAAATAGCTCTTATGTTTTTAACACATTTTAGAGCTTTCACTCTTGAAAGAGCAACTAAAGAGATCACTAAGTTCTTGACATCAATCTCAATCTTGATAACCCTAAGTGTATATGAAGGTAAACACCTCTAGATCTCACAAGAGATTCACACACACAACATATCAATAACCTCTAAAACGTGGCTAGGGTTTTTCCTTTTATACTTAAAGCAAAATATAAAACCCTACACGTCATTTAGGCTTGGGTTGAGTTGGAAATTCTGTAGAAAAAACAATCTGCACGAGGTTGATTGAGTCTAATTTTTGATCGATCGAGCCTTGTAGATTTAGACAAATAAATCCTGCAATTACTTGATTCCAATTTTACACATAAACACACTTTGAGCAGCTTAAATTAGACTCTAAGTTTTGATCATGCTTTGCCAACCTTACACATTGAAGTTCTAATAAATTTAGATCCTAAAGTCTTAGAACCTAACAAAAAGTTTGAGAAAACTTCTACAATTTTATTGATAATAATCTGAAAACTGAATTGCTTTTGGAAGCTACAATGCGTTTAAATAGTCAAAAGAAAACCTAGGGTGGCTAGAAACCCTAAGGTGGCAATGAAAGCTTATAAAACCTTAATTTGACTAAACAACATTGAAAGCACTTAAAACAAGGAAATAAATAACCTAATAAGTCTAAAATAACAAAAATTACATAAAAATACCAAATATGCAAATTACAGAAATTAATTTGAATATTCTATCCTACATCTGCTTCAATCAAAGATCACTCAAGTTATCTATGGTGTATGGCTTGGGTCTCCTCTCAATGGATATGGCAATTGGAGAGGGTGAAGGTAGAGAATACAATGAGTTTTTGTACTAAGTGTGTGTTTGGCTCCAAATTAAAAAGCCAGTTTATTTTACTATTCAGTTTATTTTTGCTATTATTTATGGGCCCTATTGCACTTTTTGGTACTATCCATGTGTCTCACTGTACTATTTCAACTAACTTTTACCTTTATTTACAGCACTTTCAACAAAAAGTTTTTAGTTTTAGCAAAATAAGCTGATTCTAAACAGACCCTAAGTATAATGGGTAGCTCTCTCTCTCTTCAATATGAGAAATAGTTTTATTATTATTATTTTTTTAATTATAATGAGATTACTTGTGAGTTTCTTGCAAAACGCACTGGCCAACCAATATTTAAAAGTTGTACCTTCACCAGAAATTTTTCTTGATATCCCTTCATTTGCTTGACTGAAATTCCTCAAACAACATCTTCAATCTTCAGCATATGACACTCTAAAATCTCATTTACAATACAACTCGATAAAAAGCAATACAAGAAAATGAGTGCAAATACAATTGAAATTTGGCTTGGATAAGCTAACACTAGAATATCCTAATAGTAATAAAGTGAAAAACTAATATAAAAAATCCCTTCATTGGAAAAACCACTCAAGGGATTCAATCTCGTTATAAGTAACATGGTATGAAAAGTAGTTAAAAATAGTTCATCGGGAAAAGTAAGGGAAACAGTAGGAAAATGAAGAATTGTATAGGTTTTTGACACACAAAGATCTCTATTTTTAAGATAATATTGGTCCCATTCGATTGTGTTGATCAATGAGTTACAGGCAAATCATTTTCACAAAACAATTAAGTTAGAATTCTACAAGTAGCAAACTTAAGCTGCATATTAAGTTGGACTGGGTTTTGATTGAGGCCATTGTATTTTCAAGGGACCCCGATCATAGGTTAGTTCGTTTTGGCAGGGTGAGTTTGATGCCTACCATTGAGTTTGTTTATGTGCCCTGTTTGTCTACTTCGTTGGATCGGCCATAGTTGGTGTCATCTTGCCCACGGGTACACATTTAAACGATTTGTTAAAGTCTATTATTAGTGTTAAAAATATAAAGTCAGAGAGAAAAGACTGAATAGTCTGTATATTCTATGTAAATAATAATGTACAATAGAAAGCCTTATATAGGCTAGGTATGTGTGTAGTACAAGTAATATGAGTAAACTACAAGTATAGTATAATGGGCTAAGCCTAATGAGCTAATCTAGTCTAAGCTACACACTAACATCCCCCCTCAAATTCAAGGTGGCAAGGAGGAAGCCAACTGGTGTTTGGATATAAGATCTCGAAGATGATTAGGTGGGTGAGTCTTGGTGAAGATATCAGCAGGCTGGTCAGCAAAGGAGATGGAGAACAACTTGAGATTGCCTTTCTTGAGATGTTGGCAAGTGATGTGGCAGTCGATCTCAATATGCTTGGTGCGTTCATGGAAGACATCATTATGAGCAATATATATAGCTCTATGATTGTCACAATAAAGAGGAGTGGCAGTGGGTTATGGAGCATTCATGTCAGCTAAGAGCCAGTGAAGCCAGACAAGATCGCAGGTGGTGTCAATAAAGGCACGATACTCAACCTTAGTATTGGAATAGGAAACCACATCTTACTTCTTACTATGCTACGAGACATGAGAAGTACCCAACAGGAAACAGAAACTTGTGATAGAGGATTAATCAGTCAGATCACCTACCCAGTCCGCATCTGAATAAGCATGAGGCTCGAGAGAAGACCGAGAGGAGTAGTGGAGTCTATGATAAAGTGTGCCCTTGACATATCGGATAATTCAAAGAATGGCAACATAGTGGACAGAACGAGGGGCATCCATGAACTTACTAACCATACCCACGACATGTGAAATATCCGGATGAGTAACAGTGAGATAGATCAAACTACCAACCAATTGATGATAGCGAGTAGCATCGGATATAAGTTCACCATCCAAGGGTGTGAGCTTTGCATTGTATTCCAAGGGAGTGGAAACAGTCTTGTTGTCGATGATACTGGCTTTGGAGAGAAGATCAGAAGCAGGCAAAATTTGTTGAAAAGCATCTTTTTGGAAAAATATTAGCAAAAAAGCATGCAGATGAAACATTTTAGTAAGTTAGATTGTTTAAAAAAAAAAAAAAAATTGGAACTCGAGTCTATGAAACTCGAGTTCCAAGATTTTTCACAAGGAACTCGAGTTTCCTAGACTCGAGTTCTACCTTCTCTTTTTTTTTTTTTTTTTTTTTTTTTTTTGTTCATGTTAGACTTCATGCAAGAGGGAATTGGGTTGGAACTCGAGTTTGTTAAACTCGAGTTCTAAAAACAGTCCAACTTACTAAAATGTTTCATTCGCATGCTATGCACCAAATTTTTTTCTAAAAAGCTACTATTTGCCAAATTTTGCCATCAGAAGCATATTTAGCTTGGGAAAGATAGTATCCATCAGAGGATGAGGTAACCTCAAGCCCAAGAAAATAGTTGAGAGTGCCCAGATCTTTCATCTCAAAATGTTGACTAAGGAAGTGCTGAAGAGAGAGGATACCTGTAAAATCATCTCCAGTAATAATCATATCATTAACATAAAGAAGAATAAGAGTGATACCAATAGAGGATCCTCAGACAAAGAGAGTAGTGTCATGAGGACTTAAAGTGAAACCCTACTGAGCAAAAATTGAGCTAAAATTTTCAAACCAAACTCGAGGAGCCTGCTCGAGGCCATAAAGAGCATGGCGAAGGCAACAAACTTGACTGCCTGAGTGTGGATAGCCAGGGGGGGCTACAAGTACATTTCTTCTTGGAGGTCTCCATTGAGGAAAGCATTCTTCACATCCATTTGATAAAGAGACCAACGGCGAATAGCAGCCACAGTTATGAGACATTTGACAGATGTAAGGTGAGTAATAGGAGCAAATGTATTTTTTATAGTCAATGCCATACTCCTAAGTAAAGCCCTTGGCAACTAGGCGAGCCTTGTACCGTTCAACAGATCCATCAGCCTTGGTCTTGTTCTTGTAAACCCACCTACAACCTACTACGGACTGACCAAGAGGCAAATCAACCATATCCCAAGTGTGATTCTTATGAAGGGCATCTAGTTATTTGTTCATAGCTTGCTGCCCAAGAAGGTTAGTATGAGATTTATAGAGGGTGGAAAAAGTAAAAGAGCAGTGATAATCAGTGAGATAAGGGGGAGGAATGCTTACTTGAGTGGAACGATGAAGTTCAAAACTTACAAGAAACTTAGGATAGGTTGGTGCCACAGGATCCAAGACAAGCGGGTCATATGCCGGGGACAGAACTGGAGATGAGTCATCTAGAGGGGCAGCCGATATGGAAGAATCCTCCACAAGTTCAGGATAGAGAGGGAGGAAAAGATTAATAAAAATGGGAGACTTTGAGGAAGAGGACACAGGAAACTGCTGAAGACTTGTGAAAGGACGATGTTCCCAAAACTCAACATGATAGGAGACACGAAGGCGATGAGAAATGAGATCATAGCAGCGAAACCCCTTTTGAGATACACCATAACCAAGGAAACAATAGAGATGAGCACGAGGCTGGAGCTTTGTTCGTTCATTAAGAGGAACAGAGACAAAGCAAGCACATCCAAAAATCCAAAGAGAGGAGTAGTCAAGAGTTTGACCATAGAGAAGCTCAAATGGAGATTTGTTGTGTGTAGTTGGTGAAGGAATACGATTAATGGTGTACACAGTAGTGAGTGCGGCCTCACCCCAAAAGTGCTCAGGAAGAAAGGTAGAAAAGAGAAGGATGCGGACAACATCAAGAACATGACGATGTTTTCATTCTACACGACCATTTTGTTGAGAGGTGTAAGGACAAGACTGCTGAGGAAGGGTACCATGACTTTTTGAAAAGGATAGGAAAGATTTATCATTATATTTTTGAGCATTATCTGATCGAAAGACTTTGACGATGCGATTGAACTGTGTTTCAATCATTTTATGAAATGTTTGGTAAATAGACACAAGTTCAGACCTATGGTGAAGCAGATAAATCAAAGTATATCGAGAAAAATCATCCACAAATATAACAAAATATCTAGATCCCCCCTCAGTGGGAATAGGTGCAGGACCCCAAATATTAGAATGTATAAGATCAAAAGGTGCAGAAGAAAATGAGTCACTATTATTAAAGGGCAATTTTGTTTGTTTGCCAAAATGACAAGAAGTACAATCAAAATTTTGAAACTGAACTGAACCTAAATGACCTTTAGAAGCTAACAATTGAAGACGAGATAAAGTTGGATGACCAAGACGAGCATGTCATAGATCAAGTGAAGGGGTGGCGGTGGTAGTAGCTGCAGAAACAACTAGTGAAGGAATCTTTAAGTCATGAACCTCAAACATGCGACTAACCTTACGGCCTGTCCCAAGCACTTGACCCGTCTAGGGATCCTGCACATCCACACCATGATTAGTAAATAGAGGATCTATACCTAATTCACAAAGTTGACCAACAGAAAGCAAATTGAGGAATAACTTTGGGATATGAAAATTGTCACTGAGGGATGAATAAGGAGAAGAGATTGTTCCTTTATGACTAAAAGGCATAGGAGTTCCATCAGTAATGTAAATGGTGATTGGATGTTCTAAGGGTGCCTTATCTGAAAATTGGGATTCATTAGGAGTCATATGGTTACAACATGCAATATCAAAACGCCAAGGTTGTTTACCTGAGACCACAAAAAGGGCAGTGGAAGTGCAGGGTAAAACCTATTGAACTACTGTCTCAATATCAGCCGTAGTAAGTGAGGAAGCCAAAGATGGACCTGTAGGAACCGATGGATCTAAAGGACATACACCAGTTGCCCGAGGAAGAGAAGCTTTATTATGCTCTTGCATAAATTTCTGTAGTTTGCAACAAACTGAGATGTCAAGGCCTTTGGCATGACAAAACTCACAGCGAGTACCTTTGGAAGACTGAGAGGTAGGACGCCCAGAGTTTATTCGTGGAGGATCAGTGAATGCAACAACGGGAGGCTGTGGAGATGGTGTAGCCAATACATGATTAGATGATGACATGTGATGAGTAGGCCGACGATTCTCCTCAGAAATGAGCTCCTTGAATGCAGTATCAAGAGAAGGAGTAGGAGACCAGTTAAGTAGAGAAACCCTAGTAGGCTTAAAATCCTCACATAAACTCATCATGAAGTGCATAAATTTATGGTGATCTTAATATTTGAGAAAGAGCTCAATGTCCTTAGAAAACACTAGTGGAGGATTTGCAGCAAAGAGTTGTTCCCATATAGTAGTAGTTTGAGAATAAAAATAAAAAATAGACTGGCCTGTCTCTTGGCGCATTTGATAAAGTTTTGATTCAATGTGGAACTCCAGGCTTGAATCATTAGTACAATTATAGCGATCAGCCAGAAATTTCCCAGCTGCCTTAGTAGTCTCAAGACGAGGAAGAAGATTATGAATGGAGGGAATAGAGGTATTGATAAACCAAGGCAAGATCTTACTCTGAATATTTTCCCATTCCTCTAGGCGTTCTTCATAATCATCCATTGTAACAGCAGTCTTGGAGGCATCTTCAGCAGCTGTGGCTTTGGACTTAGGGTTTGGTACTGGCTTAGGAATTGAACTAGTCACATATCTTCACAGTTTACGACCCTTGAGAAAGAAAGTCATGTTCTGAGACCATGCATGATAGCTAGTGGGACCATCCAACAGAATGGTTGATAGGCCAAAAACGTATTGACCCCTTGTGATGAATTAATTGATTAATTAGCCAAGTTTATTAATTAATCAAACTAACATGCAAATAGCATGGTAGCACAAACAAATCACCAATTAACTAAAGTAAGCAGTGGAAAATAAATTGACACGGTGATTTGTTTATGAATGGGGAAAACCTACACGGCAAAAATCCTATTGGGTGATTTTAAGACCACCATTCCCGAAAATCCACTATTATCAAAACAAGCGGTTACAAGTAAAGGAGTCCTAGTACCTTATACCAACCTATAGTTGAACCCTTACCTCAATACCCAATTAGACTTATTCTATAGTGATAATCTCTCCTTTCAATGCATGGCTCCTAGTACGTGACTAACCAATTACGCAGATCCCAGTATATGACTTGATCACCAACTAGAGAAGGATGTTGGCTACAAAGTTCTTCTAGTCATCACTCAATGAAGATCATGAAGTTACTTGATCACAAAACCCTACGGTGTACAAAACACAGCAGTTTCTTGAAGTGAATGAAGAACTAGGGCAAACTAGATTTCTGGTTACACTCTTCTTCACACTTGTGCAATTGTGCTCTTGTGCAACTGTGCGTAACCTTTAACGGCCCTTAAAATAATCCTTATATATGTATAGGGTTGTGAAAAAAGAAAGCCCAAACACATACTCACAGATTGGATGAAAAACAGTCCTGAGAAACTGAGTTTCATAAATCTCGATAGATAGCCATCTATCGAGCTAGCTGTTGAGGCACGGGCTTCACAACTTTTGAAACCTTGATAGATGCTAGCCGTCGAGTTTTAATGAATAGCACTTTCTGACTTGGTTCTTGGACAGACTTGCAAGGCTTTAACATTTGAACTTGAAATCTTGTTTCCTGAAGTATTAAACATATCCTAGATCTATTCAATTACAAGTAAAGTGCTTTTTGTCAAAGGATTAGCCAATTACATAAAATGTTGACATATGTTCCTAACATTGAATCACATATGTCCTAACAATCTCCCTCTTTCGCAATCCGTGACAAAACCACAACAAACAAATGAATATATAAGAGAAGTCATAAATCACTCAACTCATATTCACTTGTTAAATACAATAAAATCTATCATAACACAAACTCTTGAAAAAATTTGCAAGAAGAGAGTTTATGACAAGTAGACTTTGACAACCTGTATTTCTGAAACACTTTAAACAAAACTCATCAAGGCATCTTAGTGTGAAACAGAAATAATAGATTGCATACATAATATAAGAAACATGTGTATAAAGATAAAAAAGAAGCAACACATGTAAGGGTAGGTGAAAAACATACATCAATATATAAAGAATATAAGTACAATGTATGTCAAAATGGTCACAAGACCAGTATACAAGATATAATGTATTTGAAATGGAGAAAAAGAAAAAAATACATCAAATCCTCACTACATCCCTCAATGTACACTCCCCCTAACAAAAATCTCCTATACTAACTCTCCCCCTACGAGTATGACTGCTCTCATATCCAAAACAACTCCCCTTTTTTGTCATAAGTGACAAAGGATAAGAGTATCAAGTAGACATCTCGTCATTGCTGGAAGAGCTAGCATCTCCATCCTCTTCATCATCGTCGTCGTCGGAGTCATCTTCGTCCTCGGATGCCTCGAAAGGAGGAGAGGGAGGCTTCACAAAGCCACCAAGGCGAGCCTACCGTCTATTAATACGGCCAACATGGGTGTTCACTTGATACAACTCAGTAGAGAGTATATTAAGGCGAACATCCATGCATTGAAGCCACACCATGATCGCATCTAGAGTCACAACTCCCGTAGAAGTAGAGGGAGTGGAGGTGGATAGAGCCGAAGGAGTGGGAGGAGCTGCCGACCTAGACCGTCTCGAATGAAATTGTGCCTCGCTCCATTTAACGGTAGCAACGTCAATGACACACATAACGTGGAAGTGGTCGGAAATCGGAAAGGGAATAGAAAAATGGTGTAAAATCCTCATGATAGCGGAAGGGAAGATGAGCTTATTACGGAATGCTGTATCCCTATATATGTCTAGAATAGAAAGAATGAAATGAGAGGGAAAATCTATAGTGAGATGCTTTAAAAGAGAAAGCAAAAATCAAGCACGGGGCTTGGTAATAGAGTTATAATGAGAAAGAGGATGCAAAACAAAAGTCATGACCATGTTAAGAAAACGAGGACCTTTAGCAAAGGCCGAACAAGGAGTGAACTGACAATCACCCCAATCAGAGGAATGCTCACAAAAAGAAGATATGATCTCGTCTTTGGACACAGTCCTCAAACGGTCACAACCAAGGTAGTTAGGATGCTCTACCCTCGGGACATAGGGCACATCGAATACAATATCTAGTGTGACCACAATGCACATACCCCAAACGCAAAAAGAGGTACTGAAAAATGAAATCCATGCATGTTAGAGTAAAACTCCTAGATTAGCACGGATGGACAAGTGACCGAGACGTCATACAGTGACTCCCATCCCCTACTATGAATGATAGTGGGTAGGTCAGTGTCGAAGAAGTTTGACAAGATAACTTAGCGTTCGGAATGAGCGCCTCGTTTAGAGAAGTTCTCAAAGAAGTTCGTTTTGGCCTTCTCATCACGGAGCCGGACATGTGAGGGAGTAGGATCAAAAGAGGTGGATGCCCTAGAACGAAAAGGGTTCCAGGACGGAATAGACTTACGTTTAGGTGCCATGACGCACTAACGTAAACTAGAGAGTGAGGGGGGAGGGGGGGGGGGGGGGAAGAAGAGACAATCAGAAAAGTCCCAAAATAGTTCAAATATATAAAAATATATGGAATGTAAAGGACGTATGTATGAAAATGCATGAGCATGTGAAATGCAATAGTAAAAACATCATGGGCTTAGCCTAATCCAATCCTATCAGCACACATGTTGACAACAAAGTAAACACACATCTATGAATGCATGAAACAGTGTTATAATGCAAATGAGATGCAATGCATGATGTTTTAAGATCAAAAATACAAAGCCCATCCCAAAATTTTTGCAAAAACCTCTTTAATTTGGAAAAACAACAAATTTTTCATCAAAACCCAAAAGTTAGGTCATAAAAGATGAAGAAAAGCTTGATCTAGGTAGAAAAATCCTTGAGGAAGAGGTTTGAAGTGAGTGAGAGAGGTTTTGGGAGGTGAAAAGTCTAGAGAGATTGAGAGAGATCGAGCAAAATGAGTTCCGGATCGCACTGAACAAATATATTGAAGCTCAATAATTCTCGACAGCTAGAGGTGTCGAGAGATGTCGAGCTTTAAAAAGGGTCGATAGATGCAGCTATCGAGCAAGTGTCCAAAGGTGTCCATAGCAAAAAGAAGCTCGATGGATCGAGGATCTGTCGAGGAGCTATCGAGGGGACAGAAAGTTGCTAGATCGATTAACCTAGCTATCGAGAAGTGTCAAGATTGTGATAAAAATCAATTGAAGAGCTCGATAGATAAGCTAGGTATCGAGAGGTGTCGAGATTGCCTAAAAACAGTTTTTCAAAGAAAAGAAAAACACAGATATGAATGCAGTCAAACATGCTACCTCAACCAAAAATCCAAAAAACATTTTAAACTCTCAACATCATCTCTCATCAATAAAATTGATAAGCATTTAGATCCCAAAACACACACACACACACACAAAACAAGTTTAACCAATTTTATATTTCAAAAACAAGTTAAGACAGTTTAGTGAGCATACATTAACACGTGTATTCCTTGTGATGACCAAATCACATTATACCTACACATGTATCAAGAGTAGAAAAGAATTTTGCATGTTGTGTGTGAAAAGCATCGCAAGATTGCATAAGTGTCTACATGTTATGACGATTTGAGATATGAGAAAATCATTTTAACTCACACACAATCATAATTGTTTGATGGGATCTATCACCTTCGAGGTACATCTTATAACTCCCACATCCCTTAGAATACACGCTTGCAATCATATATAAAACATTTTTATTCTTTTTGCTTTTATTTTCTTTGCATATTTTTTCTTTTAAGCAAATTATGCATGGGTATATAAGAGAAAGAAAAGAAATACCCAATGATGTTAAGCTTTTGACATTGCACTTTTGCTATGCCGAAACATACAGATGTCATTTCATGATTGACGAGCAATAGTGGTGAGATGGTTATTTATGCCTTTCTCTTAGGATTTTCTAGTCCTTTCTATCAAAAAGAGTGATATGAGTGTTAATTCCAAGAGATCACTTAACCTTACTCATCACAAACACGAGCCACAAAGCTCACTTGCCTAGTTGTGCATAGAGATGCTCATCTAAGCTACAAAAGATACAAAGTTTAGAAAATTTCGTTTCAATGGCCATCAAAGGTACATAAGTACCAATGTACACATACACACACTGTTTTTGTATTTTTCAATTTATTTTATTTTATTTTTATATGAAAAATAAAATAAACCAAAACTGAAAAGAAAACAAACAAAAACAAAGCAATGCATAAAACTAGACTGACTCAAAATAATAAAGAAAAACACACAAGTAATGCAAACAAAAACAAGAAGAGGAGAGAGAAAAAGTGACAGAATCACTTGGAGCCCTTTTCTTTCCACACCTTGGAAGAACCTTTCCTTTTAACGAATCCTTGATCTGATGGTGAGAGGGAAGACTTAAAACCATTCAAGTTTGAAAGGAACATGAGGGTTTTGAGAAGATCTTCAAGAGGAGCAAAAGAGGATGGAAGCTGATTCTGATCTCCTGACGCGATCATGCTATTGCTCTTTTGAGTGGCTAACCACTTGTAGCAATTAGGTCGAGTATGTCCAGTTACTCTATAGTGATGATAGAAATGCTGCTTTTCTGTTTTGGCTTTTGAGAGTTTCCCTTCTTAGGTCCAGGGTTTTTAATCTCTTTCTTATAAAGCTTAAGGGGTGCTCCTAAGATAGATTTACCCTTGTCCATGTTCTCACTAGCTAATTCATTTTTAACATTATTGTTCTCAGTTTCAATATTATTAGTAGGAGGAACAAAAACAGTAGCACTAATAGAAGCAACACTAAGAGAAGAGAAATCATACCCTAAACCGGTTCCATCGGAAGCAGATTTCTGAAGACTGCGCATCTCATCGAGCTTAGCGCTTGAAGTTCTTTCCAGCTCAGCTCTGACTTGGAATAATTCTGCCTCAAATTTCTTGGTCTTCTCAGCCAACAAATTATTCTCAAACCTCAGTCCTCTAATAGTCTAATTTGCTTTATCAAACTTTGTAAAGATTTCTTCTCGCCCAAGCTCCACATCACTAAGCTTTTTGGTGGTCAACTTATACAACTTCTCATGCTTTTCTAAGATCTTGTATAACTTTGCATAGGCTGTGTGGATGTCATCTTGTTCATCAATCTTCTCAAACTTGGATTCCACCAATTCTTCTTATTCATCCACATCTTCAATAATCCCCTTAGTAGGATTGACAGTGGCAGTGAAGGCATTTAGGATTCCATCATCCTCATTGTCGGAATCATTCTTAGGCTCGATGTCGCTCAATGTAGCAGTAAGTACCTTGCTCTTCCTAATGGTCTTGAGATATGTGGGGCACTCTTGTTTCATGTGATCGAAGCCTTGACACCCAAAGCACTTTGGTCCTAAGAGAAACAGTGAACTAACCGCCATCCCTAGCATCCTTCCTCCCTTTGTCTTGGATTTTGAATTGAGAGGAACTAGATTGCCTATGGTCCTTGTCAAAGCCCTTCCCATTTGCATTGTTCATGAACTTTTTGAATTGCCTGGTGATGTAGGACTTCATCTTAGAATTTTCATCGTCTGAAGACTCATCCGTGTCACTGCTCTTGGCCTTTAGTGCCATGCTCTTGCTCTTGTTCGATTTCCCGATTCTAGACAAACCCAACTCATAAGTCTGCAGATTTCCAACCAACTTTGTCAAAGGAATTTTGTCAATATCCTTCGATTCCTCATTCGCAGTGATCTTGGCATGAAATCTCTCGGATAGAGATCTGAGCACCTTTCTCACATTCTTGGGTTCAAAAATGGTTTCCTCAAGATTAAATGCTGAGTTTATTATGTCCTTGAGCTTGACATAGAACTCATCTAACGACTCATCCTCCTCCATTTTGATCTCTTCGAAGCTAGTAGTGAGCCTTTGAAGCTTTGAGTCCTTGACAACCTTTATTCCTTCATAGGTTGTTTGGAGAATGGTCCATGTTTCTTTCGTAGTTTCAGTGGAGGATATCTTCTTGAACTCCTCATTTGTGACCGCACTGAATAAGACATTCAATGCCCTACTGTTAAAGTTTGCCACCTTGATTTTAGCATCATCCCAATTGGCCGGCGCTTCTGTAGGCGTAGTCCAGCTTATCTCCACAGTTTGCCACACTTTCTTATCTAAAGATTGCAAGAAAGCTCTCATGCGTACTTTCCAGTATGCATAGTTAACGTCATCAAATAAAGGAGGTATAATAAGATATTGTCCTCTATCCATGACAAACAGGGGTCAATGGATCATACAGCAAAGATTAACCCTAATCAAAGTGTGCCTGCTCTGATACCACTTGATAGGCCAAAAACGTATTAACCAAGTGTGATGAATTAATTGCTTAATTAGCCAAGTTTATTAGTTAATCAAATTAACATACAAATCACGTGGTAGTACAAACAAATCACCAATTAACTAAAGTATGCAGTGGAAAATAAATTGACACGGTGATTTGTTTACGAACGGGGAAAACCTAGACGGTAAAAATCCCACCGGGTGATTTTAAGGTCACCACTCTTGAGAATCCACTATTATCAAAACAAGCGGTTACAAGTAAAGAAATCCTAGTACCTTATATCAACCTACAGTTGAACCCTTACCCCAATACCCAATTGGACTTATTCTGTAATGACAATCTCTCCTTTCAATGCACGGCTCCCAGTACGTGACTAACCAATTGGGTGGATCCTAGTATGCGACTTGATCACCAACTAGAGAAGGATGTTCACTGCAAAGTTCTTCTATTCATCACTCGATGAAGATCATAAAGTTGCTTTGTCACAAAACTGTACGGTGTACAAAAAACAACAACTTCTTAAAGAGAATGAAGAACTAGGGCAAACTAGGTTTCCGATTACACTCTTCTTCACATTTGTGCAATTGTGCTCTTATGCAACTGTGCGTAACCTTTAACGGCCCTTAAATCCTTATATATGTTTAAGGTTGTGAGAAAAGAAAGCCCAAACACATACGCACTGATTGGATGAAAAACAGTCTTAAGAAACTGAGTTTCATAAACCTCGATAGATAGCCATCTATCAAGCTAGCTGTCGAGGCACGGTCTTCACAACTTTTTAAACCTTGATAGATGCTAGCTGTCGAGCTTTAATGAACAACACTTTCTGACTTGGTTCTTGGACAAACTTGCACGGTTTTAACGCTTGAACTTGAAACCTTGTTTCTTGAAACATTAAACACATCCTAGATCTACCCAATTATAAGTAAAGTATGCTTTGTCAAAGGATTAGCCAATTACATAAAATGTTGACATATGTTCCTAACATTGAATCACATATGTCCTAACAATGCTGATAGGATGAATGATATCTCGTTCGTTTTGTTGAGCCATAATGAAGAAAATGACCGAAAAGTGGGATTTAGAGACCTCAAAGGAAGAAACAGAGCCTAAAATTGGAATCTACAAGAAAAATTGAGCATGACAGGCCCCTTCAAAAAATTTTGGCCTTAGTCAACGACGACGGTCAAAGTCAACAGGTGCTGATGTCACTAAGGCTGACGTCACAGGAATGACGTGTGCTAACATTGCTAGGGCTGACATGGCGACACAGTAGTGAATGGCGCACGGGAGCATGAGAGCACGTAAGATTGGGCAATGGTGCGGGTAGGCGCGTGTTACTGCGAGACCAAACCTTCTGGTGGCACGTGGGAGTGCGTGCAATTCTGGATGGAGTTGATTTGGTTTGGGTTTTTCTTGGAATTGTGCAATCTATCAATTTGTGCTTTTAGTTTGGCAGGGTGATGGATAGAAAGACTGGATTTGAGAGTTTTTGGTGCTGTGGGTCTGATGGCGGTAACTTGTTTCTGATAGTGGGCACTGGACAAAGGTAAGGGCAGTAGAAAGACGCCGGAGAAGACCACAGGTGCCAAAAAGTTAGAGCATTGGCTCTGATATCATGTTATAAATATAAAGTGAGAGAGAAAGACTAAATAGTCTGTATATTTTGTGTAAATAATAATGTATAATAGAGAGCCTTATATATGCTAGATATGTGTGCAGTATAAGTAATATGAGTAAACTACAAGTATAGTATACTGGGTTAAGCCCAATGGGCTAATTTAGTCTAAGCCATACACTAACAGTTGGCACAATTGCCAAGTTGTAATGAAAGAGCAAGAATTTTTTTTCCTCAATAACTGTAATGGCTTAATATAATGCCCACAAACTCTCTCTCTCTCCCTCTCACAAATATATAAATATAATTCATTTATATATTATTCTTGGCAATACTCAATCTAAAGGTGTCTTGGCTCTTCTGTTCCAAATGAACATTGCATCACAGACTAAATAAATATAATTCATTTATATATTATTCTTGGCAATACTCAATCTAAAGGTGTCTTGGCTCTTCTGTTCCAAATGAACATTGCATCATAGACTAAATAAATATGTACAATATTATACACATTTCCATGAACAGAAATTGTAAACCAATAATGGTCCTTAAAAAAAGAAACGGTGTCCTTTCTTGCAGTGATCTCCAACTAAATGCCAAATGTAACTTAAGTTATTAGTTGATTACTTTTTATCCTACCTCTGAACTGCCTCAGCTATTGCACGATTACGTGGTATCTGGAAATGATCGGTTAAGCCAAAATGTGCCATGAGAAGCCAGACATGAGTAAGAAGCTCCCCTCCTCCTCTCAGCTGCTGAGCATGATGTCTTCCTTTACACTGGATAGCAGCATGACCTAACACTTCCACCCAAAAGCTTGCAATCATATCCCATCTGTAGTTTCTATTGTTTATCTGTGATGCAAGCTTACACGCATGAAATATCACGAAGTTACTTTTATCTCCTCCTTGGGTAGTAAGCATGACCTTAGTGTTCACTTTTTGTAACATCTCAATAGCTTCCCTCTTGCCGTTTATTGTGACTGATTTTGAAATTTGTTCTTCAATAAACCGTCCAACCTCAACATAAATTTCCTGAAACCTGATGTGTGCCATCCCAATGGGCAACATATTAGGATGCTTGACTAGGAGGTAGAGCATATATTGTGATAAGCACTTGGCTCTTTCATGCAACGTTGATTCAAAATCTTTGTGATATAATATTTCTGTTGCAAGGTGCCAAACAAGGATGATCTGGTCAAACTCAAACTGAACACTCCATTCAAGCTCAAGAAATGAGTACTTTTTAAGTGTGCGGCCTCCCATACAGCCAAACAAAGCTTTAAGATCTAAGCCATGGCCATTATCTTTCGCCCAATGCCTAAGAGTCCTAAACTCGTTGAAGATGAATTCTTTCAAATCATTGCTGATGGATGCAGGAGTCTCATATTGGTGAATCTCTAGCATTTCATCAATACCTAACTTCATTAAGATTCCGTGGAAGTGTAGGTGTTTTTCTCTTAAGGCAAAGCTTAGCAGACTGAACTGACCAATGCAATTGGACCACCTCTGTTTTTTAGCACAAATAAATCGTAAACTGCAACTGATGGCTCGTAGAATGTTTGTTTTCTTATGCACAATTAACCAATGAATAGTTTGATCAGAGAGAAGCAATTCCACAAATGCATATAACTCTAGAAGAGGAGCAACTGCCAATAATACCAAAGTTATGGCAATATCAATCTTGGAGTATTGTCGTTTCTCACTAACCATCTCATAAAAAGTTAGAACCACCAATACAATGATGGTAAGGGAGATTCCAAGGATTCTTCTAGCAATGCCCCAAAAAGAGTAGACTACCTTTGCCTTAGTGTAGAGCAAGTCATATATAAGCCCGAGTTCAATCTCAATTACCCCAAAAGCCTTTTCCCAAGACATACTATCCCTTTCAAAGGCTGCCCTGCTTGCATCCCGATCCTGAACGCTAAGTATGAGATCTGCAATGAGACGCTTGACCATCTCAAGTAAGCTATAAGCCATAAGTAATTGCTTTGCATTAGGAACAAGTTCATCTAATAATGTATCAACTGAATGATTCGGTACCTCAATCTCCAGTACTTGATGTGTTGTGAGATGGTACCCCTCCAACTGCTTTAGTCTGCATTCTTCCATTATTTTGGAAGCACTGGTAGAGATATCTGGAATTGAGTCTCTAAATTTCTTATCGCTTGCCAAATAAAGTACCCACACTCTTTCACAATATTTGACAAGACCAACATAGAACATCACAATAAAGAGTAGGGAAAGACGAGAGCCCGTCCATGACAAGAGCAAGATATATAATGTCGTCATTGCTTGTGTAAATACTGCAAATGAGTGCCTTTTCCACAACTCATTGTCTTCCAATGAGTATGCAGTAATGGCATCAGTGCCACCCAAGTGCAAGAGCAAAAGAGGCGCCCAAAATGCTTTTAGCTCGTAGTTTGCATCAAGAACACCACTATCCATGTAGACATCTCCTATGTCATTTGAGAGTATGCCACCAGCCATTGCTGCTATATAATCGGCAAGTAAGTACGCTGACCAAACAGTAATTCTAACCCATGTTGTGGCAATATACTTTCTACGATTTCCAAGAATGACGAGAACTATTTGGGCAGTGAGGCTAAGTAGAATCATTCCTCGCAGCTCACACTCATTCCAAACTTTTCTCCAACTGAGAGGAAACACCTCCATCATCTGTCTCTTCTTAATAAACATCATACTGACAACAACTGAAAAAATATATATAAAAATAAAAAAATAAAAAAAATCACAACAGTAGGAAATAAATCCATTCGTCATTTTAGTACTACTACAGTTCTACAAGTAATAAGCAATCAATCTATACATTAATATTACAGATACGAAAAATTTAAGGTTGATCAAGATGATAATAATATTCTATAACATGAACCTAACAAGTAACAACATGGATGGTGCTGCCCAAAGTAGGCTAAATTAGAAAAGTACCTGCAGGTATCGGCATCAATGGCAATTTGGTTTCAAAGAGCTGAAATGCAACCTTAACTTTTCCCAGTAGATTCTCATTGAGCTATAATTTCGTTTTGATTGCGTGTGCCAGAGAGAGAGAAAGAGTGTCAAAGCACTAGGAATAAAATATTTGTAAAAAATTTATTGGGTAAAATTAATAATATATATATATATATATATTTTATAAAATTTAGTTACAAAATTGATTATAATTTAAGGTTACAACTTTCTTTAAAAAATTTAACATTACTATATATTTTGAAAATCTAACAAATTGCATGTTCTTTACGTTTTTTATGCACATGTTAAATTTTGTTCTAATGGATATTATTTACTATATGATTTATAAGCTTATATTTTATGCATAAATTTAAACTACAAAAACTTGCAATTTAAAAAATTTATTGATGACATAGCTATTGATTTTCAATTTTCTAAAAATTTTGCAAGTATGGAGGATATAAGAAAAAAAATGTAATTCAATGACAGATTTATTTGAATTCATATCCAATAAAAAGATATTAAGTAATGTTATAGTTTTAGGCTACAACAAATTTTGTAACTAAACTTTGTTATTTTTTTTTTAATACCGATAATTGGAGTGTAAATAGTTTGTGGAGCATATGATATATATTTCTCTCAAAGTTAAATATGAACATAGAATTTTCTTTTCCTCTCAAGGGCCAAACAACATGACAGCCACGAAAAAGACTCGATGCTTGTTTGGTTCAGTGTATTCATGCAAAAAGTCGCGATGACGTTTCCAAAATGTGATTTTTTTTTTTTTTTTTTTTTTTTTTTTTTTGCAGAATAAACCAAAATGTGATTTTAGGTATGTTAAGTTTTAGACCCATAGAAAACACAATATGTTTAACCTAAGCCAAGTTGTTACTTAGATTAATTATTCAAATTTAGGTTAAACAATCATCATATGTAACAAATATAGCGGAATAGTAAATAACACAAGATGTGATGACCTAAGAAAATCAATGAATCAACTCGTTTCAAGGTAAAAAACTTGAGGGGAACTATCCCCAAAGAACAATCCACTATATCAAGTTTAGATTTACAGTCAAGAATACAAATTCATAGTAAATCTAACACAGTTACCAAACTGAGTTCTAAACTCCACAGACTTCCTTAATTTGGATTTGTTCTCACATGAACCACCTGTTCATGCCTTAATCTTCAATACTTTTGATAGTTGAAGGCTTGGTTGTAACTTTACCCCACCAGTACTAGCAATATGGATTTGATATCCGGTAGGTGCTTATAAAGTTAGAAGGTACAGAATCTCATAGATTTCACAAGAGTAACTCTCAAGTCTTAAAAAATGTGTATCCTTTTATACCTAGTAGTGTTGAACTTAAACCCTAAACATTTTTGCGTGCTATTGGGCTTCAATTAAAATTTTGTAGAACGTAGTTTGATTGGTCAAGGCTTCTATTCAATCAATCGAGCTTGTCAGTTTTTCAATTCTTCTTTCTGCAGCTTGTACATTCTTGAATCTTGACTTATATCAAATTAAGCAATGTCTAAAACACTTCAAAGACACTAAGATCTTATACTAGGCTTGTTTTTGTTCTCGGTTTGCCAACATACAACAAATTTAATTCCTAAACATTTATGACTAAATATTTAGAACCTAACAATTTCCCCATTTATCCATTCGTGACAAAACTTACATATATCATGTATTGCTCAATTCAAGAACTAACCCAATTACAATAAAAGGCCAATACAATTCAATCACAATTTACTATCTACAAGTTTCAATAATAGGCAGCCCCATCATAAAAGAATTAACTTGTAAATTCCTAAAACACTGAAAACAAATTGTTTGTTTATGTTTAGACCCCTTTAAAACCATATTAGTTTAACCTAATGAATTAGCCAAGCAGTTACTTAGATTAATTATGAGATCTAGGTTAAACACATGCAAACATATTACTTAGTGTGGAAAATTAAAGAAAACAGTGAAAGCTCGGATTTGTGCTAAAACACAAGAGCTTGTTTAGACCCTAATTTTAAAATTACGGCTAGATTGCTTTTACTTTAACTTATCTAAGTGTGGAACAAGAGTAAATGAAGCGCAATAAACTGATAACTACTCTAGTGCATAAACATGAACAACAAACAATAAAAGTAAAGCACAAGAGTAAGGGGAGAGAGATGCAACCACAAGATAACACCAAGATGTGTTATCGAAGAGGAAACGGAAGAACTCGGTGAAAAACCTCTCCACGACCCTCCAAGTCGAAATCGATCCACTAGAGAATAAAGTTGGAGTACACAAATAACAAAAGACCCTCCAAGTCTAGTCTACCCAGTGTACTTGAGCCATCCAAGCTCCTGCTACCAACAGACTTCTTGAAGTCATTTCTTCTCTAACTTTCTGGATCTTGCAATACGCTCGATTGCATCCGCCAAGCCTCAACGGCTTCTTTTGGCAAATCCCCAAAGCTTCCTAAGCTCCAAAACACTCTCTACACTCTAAATAGGAGTGGGTTGTGTTTAGGTACAAATCTCCTCTCAAGGTATGACAATGGGAGAGGGAAGGAGAAAAGGCTACAATGATTTCTCACTAAGGATGGGTAGCTCTCTCTCTAAAAGATGGGTGTGTTGTGTTGTAGAAAACCTATAAAGGGTTTTTCTCTCTGAATGGCCTCTCATACTTTTATGGGTAATAGGAGTATATATAGTATGAGTGAAGGGTAAGAAAGTCACACTTAAAATCCTCTAGGCAGAAAGTTTCTTGAGTATCTCGCGGGTTAGCTCTTCTCGCAAGACACTTGCGAAACTGATAGCCTGGCACGACTCTTCAACTTCCAGCCTGTGCTTCTCACGTGGCTCTTTAGGCTTCTTGCGAGACATCTGCAAAATCCACTTGTTCATCCAATACATGCTCAATTCTTCACCAACTTAATACTAAACCCAATACAATAAAATCCAACAAAATGCAAGGAACAAAATTAATGCAATTACAACACTTTTTGTTATAGAATAAAGCCAACATAAAATATAGTTGTAAATCACAACTTTACAGACATTAATATGATGACCCAAGAATACCAATGAGACCAACCGTTTCAAGGTAAAAATATCGGGAGGATTTAACCTAACTATTCTCAAGGTAAACAAATCCATTGTGATAGAATGGAAGATTACAATAGATTTAAACCCTAAATCTAAAGCTACCTTTTGTAGAACTTACTAACACGATCACGTGCAACTTTGACTCCATGGACTTTTCTATCTTGGATTTGCTGAACATGAACTCCCATGCTTATGACTTTGAGATCTCACTTAAAGGTTCCAGATCACCATCAGTAGTAAATCTTTATGCAGGAACTTGTTTCCACTAGTTCTTGATTGTAGATCTCTTGTTCTAGTAGATGCTTATTGAGTTAGAAGGTACAGAAACATCACAAATCTCATAGGAGTGACTCACAAGACTTCCAAGGGCTTGTAAAGCGTAGTTAGGGTTTTCCTTTTATACCTAGTAGTGTTGGACTGAAACCGTAATTTTTTTTGCTAGCCTGGGCTTGACTTAAAATTCTACAAAACACTGTAGCTTACTTCTTCTTTTTGCAGCTTGACAATTCTTGAAACTTGACTTGAACAAACTTGAGCAATGTCTAACACCTAATCTGGACATGTTTTTGTTCTCGATTTGCCAACATACAAATATTTGGAAACTAAACATTTAATCCTAAATAGGTGATTGTAGATAGTAATCAAACTAATTTTCTACATCATCAATCACATTAGTTTAAAAGTGACTATCACCTAAAGAGTTACATCATATAACTCTCAAATCTCCTAGAAAACACGCTTGCAATCATGTAAAAGTATTTTGTTTCTTTTTACTTTTTCTTTTTCTTTCTTTATTTATTTATTTTTATTTTGAGAACAATCAAAGATATCATGCATGGGCATGTAGGAGATAGAAAAGAAAATACCCTTGTCACACATTTTTTATCTTTTGAGAATAACACCTCGTTTAATTTTATTGTGCAAGTGCTACACCTTACTGAGCATAGCTTTTATAATTTGTACACAAGTGCTCATGATTGGTGAGTAACAGTAGTGAGACGATTATTTATGCATTTCTCCTAAGATTTTATAGTCCTTACGATCAAAATATATGACATCAGAATGAAGATCGTTTGTTTAAAAACTACAAACAACTCACACGATTAGCAAAATGCAGAAAATAGCTCATCAAAACTAAATAAGGTATATAGTCATGAAATGTAAATTTCAATGGCCAATCTTAATTACATGCTTATTGGTGTGTAATAAATTTTTTTTTTTGGTTGAAATTTTCTATTATTTATTATTATTATTATTATTTTAAAAAAAACCTTGAAAACATCCTAATCAACCCTAGAATGAAATGTAGAAAAATAAAATCCTAAGAAAAAACATTTTGGTCTAAAGGAATGAGAGATATAGCATGAGCAAGTTCACTACTAAAAATGATGATTTGATTGCTAAGCTTAATGAATCCAACAAATTGGTTGAGAAGTATAAGAAACTTGTTGAAAATTCTTTTGAAAAGATGAAAGAGTTTGAATGTTTGAATATGGACTTGGATGCTAAACTTGTTTTGTCTAACAAACTTGTTCATGATCTTAAATGTGAAAATGAATCTCTTAAAATGCATGCCAAGTGTTTGATTGTTGAACCTATTGCTAAAAAGGAAGAAAATCTTTGTTGCAGTCATGTTGTGAGATCCGATTTTGTGCCTATTGTGAGTTCTAGCAGAGAAAGGCCTTTAAGCCTAAGCCTTTGTTTAGGTCACATCCTAGGGATTTGAGTAGATCTAAGTGAAAGATTGCTTGAAAAATCAGAGTTTCAACAATGGCGAAAAGGAAGGTTTGAGAGAGAAAAAGGGAGAGATTTGTGAGAGAATGAGAAAATGATTAGCAACTCTAACTAACTCTCATATTCATCATTAATACATACATACATATATATACATACATACATACATACATACATACATATATATATATACATATATACAGCTTCACAGATAGATTAATCTAACTACCTAACTATAGATCTGTAAAGATTGGGAACAATTATTCTCTAATTACACATGTGATTAACACGTCATCAAACAAACAAACTCTAGCTTCCAGAATGATCTTATCACCATCAATAGAATTCTGACATTTAGAGGAAGAAGATAGGTTCAGATGGCAATGTTGTCAAATGACTTTGTCTTGATAAAATTACAGCTAGTTTTCCTAATCAAAACGACAACGTTTATTTTAATGAGAAACGATGCCGTTTTGGTATGAAACACCTCATATCCGTTGATTTGAAAAACTAGCTGTTAGGAAATTCTTTATTCACTAAGTTTGTTCCTACTTGCCACCATTGTAGTGTGATCAGTCACATAAGACCTCAGTGTTCCATGTTGAAGAAAGAACAAAACCTTGTTGCTAGATCCCTCCCTAAAAAGCCTAGTAGACCTAAACACATTGTTTGTCACCATTGCGGTGCTTTTCGTCATCTAAGACCTCATTGCTCTAAGTTTCAAGCTCTTAAAAGAATCAAAAGAAAAGAGAAACTTGAACTTCTTGGAAGTTGTGCTTTGCAAGCTAAACTAGATTTGATTGAAAGTGTTTGATCAAGTTGCTCATATTTTTCACATCATGTTTACTTGATCGCATTTTCACTTGTTACATTATATTTGTCCTTTAATTACTTGCTTTACCTTGAGGGCCTAATGTGTTTTGTGCAAGTGTTTTAGGTTATAGGTAAGTATGTTCCAAGTTCATCACAGGTTTTAGATTTAGGTGTGAGTGAGTTTCGCCATTGTTCCCAAACTCAAGTTTAAGTTTAGAGTCTGTTATAGGTTGTTTTGTCATGGAAAAGCCAAAGGGGAGATTGAAAAGTTGTGATTTATAACTATGTTTTATGTTGGCTTTATTCCATGACAAAAAGTGTTGTAATTGCATTAATTTATTTCCTTGTATTTTGTGGGATTTTATTGTATTGGGTTTAGTATTAAGTTGGTGAAGACTCAAGCTTAATTGAAGATCAAGTGGATTTCTCGAGAAGCTCGCAAGAAACTAACCCACGAAGTAGCCACATGAGAAGCACATGACTTGAAGTTGAAGAGTCGTGCCAGGCTGTCAGTTTAGCGAGTGTCTCGTGGGTAAGGCCTTCCTATGAGGTAGTCTCGAAACATTCTCCCAAACACAACCCACATCATTCAAAGTGTAGAGAGTGTTTCGGAGCTTGGGAAGCTTTGGGGATTTGCCAAAAGAAGCCGGTGAGGCTTGGCGGATGTAATCGGGCATATTGTGGGATCTGGAAAGCTAGTGAAGACAAGACTTCGAGAAGTCTGTTGGTAGTTGGAGCTTGGAGGGCTCAAGTATATTGGGTAGACTAGGCTTAGAGGGTCTTTTGTTATTCGTGTACTCCAACTTATTCACTTGTGGATTGATTTCGACTTGGAGGGTCTCAAAGAGGTTATTCACCGAGTTCTTCGATTTTCTCTTCAATAACACGTCTTGGTGTTATCTTGTGTTTGCTTCTCTCTTCCCTTATTCTTGTGATTTACATTTATTGTTTGTTGTTCATGTTTATGCACTAGAGTATTTCTGGTTTATTGCGCTTCATTTATTCTTGTTCCGCACTTAGATAAGTTAGAGTAAAAGCTGTTAAGTTGTAATTTTAATTTTGGGCTTCTAAACAAGCTCATGTGTTTTAGCACAAATTTGAGTTTTCAGATTGCTAGTCTTGGGTAAGTCAGACTCATAGGATTGAAGGGATCCTAAAAGTTCGTCAACAAGGATGGTATCAACATCCTTGCTCTTAGTTACAGTAATGACTTTGGGTCTAAAATCTTTAGTCAAAGATCTAAGGATCTTCCTAACTATCTTAGGTTGATCATACACTTCACTGAAATTAAAAGCTGGGTTAACTATGTCATTCAGTTTGGCATAAAACTCATCAAAAGTTTCATCATCTGCCATTCTAATGCTCTTAAACCTAAAGGTTAACTGTTGAAGTTTATTAATTTTCACAGCCTTAGTCCCTTCATGCACAGTTTGCAAAATATTCCAAGCAATATGGGCAACCTTTACATTAGAGATTCTCTTGAATTCTTCCATAGAAACGGTATTGAATATTGCATTCATAGCCTTGCTATTAAAGCTTGCCGCTTCTTTTTGAGCAGTAGACCATTGTTCTATAGAAGTGGCAGGTCTTTCCTAACCAATTTCCACAGACAACCAAACCCTCTCATCTAGAGATTTTCGAAAAGCTTTCATTCTTACTTTCTAGTATGCATAATTACTACCATCAAAGTGGGGAGGGATCACAAGAGAGTGAACATATTCCATGATTGCATGGGTCAAGGATCAACTCAAGGAAAAACTACCCAATCAAGAGCTAACTTGTTCTAATACCACTTGTTTGTTTATGTTTAGACCCCTTAAAACCAAATTAGTTTAACCCAATGAATTAGTCAAGTAGTTACTTGGGTTAGTTATGAGATCTAGGTTAAACACATGCAAATATATTACTTAGTGTGGAAAATTAAAGAAGATAGTAATATGATGACCTAGGAAAACTAATGAAACCAACAATTTCAAGGTAAAAACTTGGGGAAGATTTAACCTAGTTATCCTCTAGGTAAACAAATCCACTATGATAGAATGGAAGATTACAATAGATTTAAACCCTAAATCTAAAGCTGCCTTTTGTTGAACTTACTAACACGACCACATGCAGCTCTGACTCTATGGACTCTTTTATCTTGGATTTACTAAATACAAACTCCCACACTTGTGACTTTGAGATCCCACTCAAAGGTTTCAATTCACCATCAATAGTAGATATTTATGCAGAAACTTATTTCCACCAATTCTTGATTGTAGATATCTTGCTCCGACAGATGATTGTTGAGTTAGAAGGTACAGAAACCTCATAAATCTCACAGGAGTAACTCACAAGATTTCCAAGGGCTTGTAAAACATATTTAGGGTTTTCCTTTTATAGAAATAGTGTTGGATTGAAACCCTAAACATTTTCATGGGCTTGGGCTTGGGCTTGACTTAAAATTTTGCAAAGCACAATTTTTGATTGGTCAAACCTATCTTTCAATCGATCAAGCTTCACAGTAGCTTGCTTCTTCTTTCTACAGTTTGATAGTTCTTAAAACTTGAATTGAACAAACTTGAGCAATGTTTAACACCTAATCTAGACATGTTTTTGTTCTCAGTTTGCCAATATACAAATATTTGGAAACTAAACATTTAATCCTAAGTATTTAGAACCCAACACAAACCATAAAGGCATGTATGAAAAATACAGTAAAACATAACTTTGAATCACAACACCACTGAATAAAACAAGGAAACCAATATATTGTGAAACAAGTTAAAATAAAAACAATAAAAAAAAGATGTAACCATAAGAATTACAATAACTACTCCTACTCCCCCTAAATACGTACAACTCCCCCAAAGTACAAGAAATCTCTCCACAATTACTCCTCTTTTTTGTTACGTTTTGCCAAAAGCAATCACCTCAATCATTTGAGGGTGGAGGTGGTGGAAAAGAACTCCTATACTCACTGAATTCAACTCTTAAGGTAGCAACATATGTGATCAATGAGTACAAAAGCTATCCATGAGCCGCTTGAGTCGTCAAAAATGTTTCCATCATGGTGTGATGTGACAATTGTGTCTCAAGCACTCTCTCTATCATGGAGTGGGGAGATTGTGAAGCTCTAAAAGGGCCAATACCAGTAGCATCCTCATCCTCATCAGCAGCAACACCTATAGGATCCATAGATGGGTCAATCTACACATCTCCTTAAGGAGGATCCACTCTTTATTGCTTTCCCATTCCTTCACTTGGTGTTGAAGGCTTCTTTTAGGCTTTGCTTTGCTTCAGAAAGGTTGCTCCTATTGGTGTCATCTGATGAATAAGCTCAGAAGATGAGGTACACTCAAACTCAAGATACTCTAAATCCTAAGGATAGAAATAGGGAAGAAGAGATCCTAATTCTTAGACGTGTTTTTGTTGACCTCAACAATGGTTTGATTGAAAAGAGAAGGGAGACAAATGGAGGCACTAGTGACAAGGGCATATAAGAAAATACACCTATCAATAGTAATCGTATGCACATGAGAAATAGGAAAAAGACAATGACATGCAATCCTATATGTTAGGACATATGTGATTCACTTGTTAGGAACATATGTCTCTATTTTATGTAATTGGCTAATCCTTTGATAAAACGCACTTTATTTGTATTTGGGGAGATCTAGGATGTGTTTAATACTTCAAGAAACTTTGTTTCAAGATCAAGTGTTAAAGCCATGCAAGTCTGTCCAAAATTCAAGCAAAAAAGTGCAAGTTCATTAAAGCTCAACAGCTAGCATCTATCCAGCTTGAAGAGTCGTTCCAGCCCCATGGCTTAACAGCTGCTCGACAGCAGCTTGACAGATAGGCATTTGTCGAGGTTTATGAAAAACAAAATTTCACATCTATTTTGACTCTAATCCGTGATTATGTGTTTGGGCCTTCTTTTCTCACAACCCTAGACATATAAAAGGATTATTTTAAGGTCCATCAAAGTAGACACAAGTTGCACAAGTGTTGAGCAAAGTTTGTTCAAGCAAATTGTGACCGGAGACAAAATATTCCCTAGTTCATCGTTCTTGTGAAGAAGTTGCTGTATTTGTGCACCGTAGGGTTTTGTGACCAAGCATCTTCTTAATCTTCATCGTCTGGATGAACTGAAGAACTTTACAGCCAATAACCTTCTCTAGTTGGTGATTGAAGTCGCGTACTGGGATCTGCACAATTGGTTAGTCACATACTGGGAGTCGTGCATTACAAGAAGAGATTGTCACTACAGAATTAGTCCAATTGGGTAATGGGGTAAGGGTTTAACTGTAGGTTGGTATAAGGTACTAGGATTTCTTTACTTGTAACCGCTTGTTGTAATAATAGTGAATTCTTAGGAGTGGGGACCTTAAAATCACCCGATGGGGTTTTTGCTATGTTGGTTTTTCCCATTCGTAAACAAATCACCGTGTCAATTTATTTTCCACTGCACTTAGTTTAATTTGTGATTTGTTTGTGCTACCACGCATTTGTATGTTAATTTGATTAATTAATAAACTTGGCTAATTAATTAATTAATCAATTAATTCATCACAAGGGGTCAATTCGTTTTTAGCCTATCAAATGGTATCAGAGTAGGCACACTCTGATTAGGGTTTAATCTTTGCTATGTGATCCATTGACCCCTGTTTGTCATGGATAGAGGACAGTCTCTCATTATACCTCCTTTATTTGATGGTACTAACTATGCATACTGGAAAGTACGCACAAGAGCTTTCTTGCAGTCTCTAGATGAGAAAGTGTGGCAAACTGTAGAGATTGGTTGGACTAAGCCAAAGGAAGCGCTGGCTGATTTAGATGATGCCAAGATCAAGGTGGCAAACTTCAACAGCAGGACCTTGAATGCTTTATTCAGTGTAGTCACTAATGAGGAGTTCAAGAAGATATCCTCTATTGAAATTGCTAAGGAGGCTTGGACCATTCTCCAAACAACCTATGAGGGAACCAAGGCTGTCAAAGATTCAAAGCTTCAGAGGCCCACTACAAGCTTTGAAGAAATCAAGATGGAGGAGCATGAGTCGTTCGATGAGTTCTATGCCAAGCTCAAGGACATAGTGAACTCAACCTTCAATCTTGGGGAAACCATTCCTGAACTCAAGATTGTGAGGAAAATGCTCAGATCTCTACCCGAGAGATTCCATGCCAAGATCACCGCGATCGAGGAATCAAAGGATATTGACAATATTCCTTTGACAGAGCTGGTTGGCAATCTACAGGCCTACGAGCTAGGGTTAACTAGAATTGGCAAGTCGGGTAAAGGCAAGAGCATGGCATTGAAGGCTAAGAGCAGTGACACGGATGAGTCTTCAGAAGATGAAGATTCTAAGATGAAGTCATACATCACCAGGAAATTCAAGAAATTCATGACGAATGCCAATGGTAAGGGCTTCGACAAGGACCGTAAGCAATCTAATTCTTCTCAGTTCAAGAGCCAAGATAAAGGGAAAAAGGATGCTAGGGATGGTGGTCAGTACATAGTTCCCTCAGGACCTAAGTGCTTTAGGTGTTAAGACTTTGGTCACATGAAACAAGAATGTCCTACATATCTTAAGAGCATTGGGAAGAGCAAGGCACTTGTTGCTACTTTGAGCGACATTGAGCCTGAGGATGATTCCAACAATGAGGATGTCAGAATATTAAATGCCTTTACTGCCACTGTCAATCCTACTGAGGAGATTTTTGAAGATGTGGATGAAGAAAAGGAATTGGTGGATTCTAAGTTCGAGAAAATGGATGATTAAGATGATATCCATACAGCCTATAAGAAACTATACAAGCTTTCTAAGAAACATGAGAAACTTTATAGACTGACCACCAAGAAACTCAATGATGTGGAACTTGATCGTGAGAAGCTTTCCACAAAGTTTGATGAGGCTAATCAGACTATTGGAGCACTGAGGTTGGAGAACAATTTCTTGGCTAAGAAGACCAAGAAGCTTGAAGCGAAGCTATTTCAAGTCAAAGCTCAATTGGAGAGGGCTTCAAGTGCGATGCTTGACGAGATGCTAAGCATTCAGAAATCTGCTTCTAATCGAACCGGTTTAGGGTATGATTTCTCTTCTTCTAGTATTGCTTCTACTAGTACTACTGTCTTTGTTCCTCCTACTAATAATGTTGAAATTGAGAATAATGTTGTTAAAAATGAATTAGCTAGTGAGAACTTAGACAAGGGTAAATCTATCTTAGGAGCACCCTCTAAACAGGATAAGAAAGATGTTAAAAACCTTAAGGCTAAGAAGGCTAACTCTTAAAAGCCTAAACAAAAGAAGCAGCATCTTTGTCATCATTGTGGAGTTACCTGTCATACACGACCAAATTGCTATAAGTGGTTAGCCATTCAATAGAGCAACAGTATGATTGCATCTGGAAGGTAGAATTAGCTTCAATCCTCTCTTGCTCCTCTTGGAGATCTTCTTAAAGCCCTCATGTTCCTTTCAAACTTGAACGGTTTCAATTCTTCCCCCTCACCGCCGGTTCAAGGGTTTAATCAAAGGAAAGGTTCTTCCAAGGTGTGGAAGGAAAAGGGCTTCAAGTGGTTCTATCACTTTCTTCTCTCTCTTCGTGTTTTTTGTTTTTGCATAACTTATGTGTTTTGATTTTATTTTGAGTCAGTCTAGTTTTATGCTTTACTTTGTTTAACATGTTTTTGTTTGTTTTCATTTTTATTTATTTTGTTTTTCATATGAAAATAAAAAAAATTGAAAAAATTAGAAAAATACAAAAACAGTGTGTGTTTTGTGTACATTGGTACTTGTGTACCTTGGATGGCCATTGAAACAAAGTTTTCTAAACTTTGTATCTTTTGTAGCTTAGATGAGTATCTCTATGTACAACTAAGTAAGTGAGCTTTTTGGTTCGTGTTTGTGATGAGTAAGATTAAGTGATCTCTTGTACTTAACACTCGTATCACTCTTTTTGACAGAAAGGACTAGAAAATCTTAAGAGAAAGGTATAAATAACCATCTCACCACTGTTGCCCACCAATCATGAATGAATTTGTGTGCTTTGACATAGTAAAATTGGAATGTCAAATGCTTAAATAATTGGGTATTTCCTTTCTATCTCTTATATGCTCATGCATGATTTGCTTAAAAAGAAAAATGTGCAAAGAAAATAAAAAGCAAAAAGATCAAAATGCTTTATATATGATTGTAAGTGTGTATACTAGAAGATGTGGGAGTTATAGGATGTACCTTGAAAGTGATAGTCCCCATCAAATAGTTATGATTGTGTGTGAGTTAAAGCGATTTTCTCATATCTCAAATCGTCATAACATGTATACACTTATGCAATCTTGCGATATTTTTCACACACAACACGCAATATTCTTTGCTACTCTTGATACATGTGTAGGTACAATGTGATTTGGCTATCACAAGGTTTACATGTGTTAATGTATGCTCACTAAACTGTCTTGACTTATTTTTGAAATATAAAATTGGTTAAACTTGTTTAGTGTGTGTGTGTTTTAGGGATCCATGTGCTTAAAATTGTTGTTGAGAGATGATTTTGAGAGTCTAAAATGTTGATTGGATCATTGGCTGACTTGCATGCTTGATTGCATTCATATCTGTGTTTTTCCCTCTTGAAAAAAATTGTTTTTAAGCAATCTCGACAGCTTCTCAACACTTGGCTATCTATTGAGCTTTTCAACTTCTTCTTATCACAATCTCAATAGCTTCTCGACAGCTATGTGGATTGATCGAGATTTCATCTGGATCCTCGATAGCTTCTTGACAGCTTGTGGATCGATCGAGCTTCTTTTTAGCCTTTTGTTGAATTGTCCCTCAACAAATCCTCGGCAGCTGCATCTGTCGATGCCTTTTTGCTCGACACCTATCTCAACACCTCTATCTATCGAGATTTACTGGGCTCCTATTTAAGCGCTAATTGTGATTTCCTTCTCATTTTTTCTCAATCTCTCTCTCAACAGACTTATCTTCTCACCTCCCAAAACACTCTCTCTCACTCCAAGCCTCATTCCAAGTGTTTTTCAAGCTTTTTCAAGTTTTTCTCTTCACTTGGTAAGTTTCTTTTCTCTCATTTACATGCATTTCATGTTTTGAAACCTATGTTTTGGGGTTTTTGAAATATTTTGGGGTTTTCAAAATTGATGAGTTTTTGTTGAAATTTTGGGATGGGTTTTTGCTTAAATGAGTTTAAAATCTCATGCATTGCATCACATTAGCATTATAACAGTATTATCATGCATTTAGATGTGCGCAAATTGATTGTGTGCTGGTACGATTGGATTGGGGCTAGCCCATGATGTTTTTTTTATTGCATGTCACATGCTCATGCATTCCCATGCATACGTACTCTCTATTCAATATATTTGAATTGCTTGAGACTTTTCTAATTGTCTCTCTCTCTCTCTCCCTCTCTTTTCTGTTTACGTTAGTCGTGTCTATGGCACCTAAACGTAAGTCTACTCCGTCCCAGAACCTTCTTCGTTCTGGGACATCTTCGTCTTCTAATCCTACTCCTTCTCATGTCTGGTTCCATGATGAGGATGCTTGAAAGGCTTTCTTGGAGAACTTTTCTTGACAAGGCATTCATTCTGAACGACAGACTTCGCCGACACTGACCTACCCGATGTCATTCACAGTCGAGGTTGGGAGTCACTGTGTGACATCCAAATCACATGTCCATCCATGCTGATCTAGGAGTTTTATTCCAACATGCATGGGTTTGATTTTTCAGTACCTCATTTTCTCACTCACGTTCGAGGTACGTGCATTGCTGTCACACTGCAAATTGTTGCGGACTTGCTCTGTGTCCCTAGGGTAGAGTTTCCTGACTACCCAGGTTATGAGCATCTGAGGATTGTGTCCAAAGATGAGCTCAAATTTGCTTTATGTGGGCGCCCTTCTGATTGGGGTGAGTATCAATTCACTTACTGTTCGGGCTTTGCAAAAGGCCCTTGGTTTTTGAACGTGGTCATGACATTTGTTCTCCACCCTCTCTCTCATTATAACTCTATCACAAAGCCTCGTGCTCGGTTTTTGTTATCCCTTTTTGAGCATCTCACTATAGATTTCCCTTCTCACTTTATTCTTTCTATCATAGATGTCCATAGGGATTCAGCGTCCCGTGATAAGCTCATATTTCCTTCCGCTATTACGAGGATCTTACGCCATTTTTCTGTTCCCTTTCCTACGTCCGACCATTTTTCTTATATGTGTGCCATAGACGCCGCTACCGTTAAATATTGTGAGGCATAGTTTAGGTTGAGGTAGTTTGGGTCAGCAGCTCTTCCCTCCCGTTCGGCTCCATCTCGATTTACTCCATCCACATCTGCTCCTTCCTCTTCTACGAGCGATGTGTCACTCGGAGACATCATGGTGCAGCTTCAACACATGGATGCTCGCCTTGATACACTCTCTATAGAGCTGTATCAGGTGAATGTTCATATAGGCCGTATTGCACGACGGCAGGCAATCATGGGTGGCTTCGCTTCTAAGACTTCTCCTCCACCTCCTCTAGTGGCTTCTGATTTTGAGGCTGAGGATAATGATGATGGTGATGACGATGATGCTTCCGATGATGATTATGATGGAGATGCTAGCTCTACTGATGAGATGTCTACTTGACACTCTTACCCTTTGTCACTCGTGACAAAAAGGGGGAGTAGTTTTGGATATGAGAGTAGTCATTCTTAAGGGGAGAGTTAGTATATGACCATTTTTGTTTAGGGGAGTGTTGATATCTAAGGGATGTAGTGAGGATTATTTGTATCTTTTTCTTTTCTCTACTTTAGATACATTTATTCTTATACATAGGTCTTGTGACCATTACTGACATACATTGTACTTATCTTCTTTATATGTTGATGTATGTTTCTTTCACCTACCCTTACATGTGTTGTTTCTTTTCTTTCTTTATGCAGATGCTTCTTATTACTTGTATGCAATCTATTATTTCTGTTTCACACAAAGATGCCTTGATGAGTTTTGTTTAAAGTGTTTTAGAAATATAGGTTGTCAAAGTCTTATTGCCATAAACTCTCTTCTTACAAAGTTTTTCAAAAGTTTGTGTTAGGATAGATTTTTTTTGTATTCAACAAGTGAATATGAGTTGAGTGATTTATGACTTCTCTCATATCTCATTTGTTTGTTGTGGTTTTTTCACGGATTGCCAAAGGAGGAGTTGTTAGGACATATGTGATTCACTTGTTAGGAATATATGTCACTATTTTATGTAATTGTCTAATTCTTTGACAAAACACACTTTATTTGTATTTGGGTAGATCTAGGATGTGTTTAATACTTCAAGAAATTTTGTTTCAAGATCAAGTGTTGAAGCCATGCAAGTTTGTCCAAGATTCAAGCTAAAAAGTGCAAGTTCATTAAAGCTCGACAGTTAGCATCTATCCAGCTTGAAGAGTTGTTCCAGCCCCGTGGCTCAACAGCTGCTCGACAGCAGCTCAACAGATAGGCATCTGTCGAGGTTTATGAAATACAGAATTTCACATCTGTTTTGATTCTAATCCATGATTATGTGTTTGAGCCTTCTTTTCTCACAACCCTAGACATATGAAAAGATTATTTTAAGATTCGTCAAAATGGACACAAGTTGCACAAATGTTGAGCAAAGTTTGTTCAAGCAAATTATGACTGGCGATAGAATTTGCCCTAGTTCATCGTTCTTGTGAAGAGTTACTATGTTTGTGCACCGTAGGGTTTTGTGACCAATCATCTTCTTGATATTCATCGTCTGGATGAACTGAAGAACTTTGTAGCCAATGACCTTCTCTAGTTGGTGATTGAAGTCGCGTACTGGGATCAGCGTAATTGGTTAGTCACGTACTAGGAGCTGTGCATTACAAGGAGATATTGTCATTACAGAATAAGTCCAATTGGGTATTAGGATAAAGGTTCAACTATAGGTAGGTATAAGGTACTTGGATTCCTTTACTTGTAACCACATGTTGTGATAATAGTGGATTTTCGGGAGTGGTGACCTTAAAATCACTCGATGGGGTTTTTGCCGTGTTGGTTTTCCCTATTCGTAAACAAATCACCGTGTCAATTTATTTTCCATTGCACTTAGTTTAATTGGTGATTTGTTTGTGCTACCACACGTTTGCATGTTAATTTGATTAATTAATAAACTTAGCTAATTAATCAATTAATTCATCACAAGGGGTCAATTCGTTTTTGGCCTATCACTATACAGCAGATAGTTTACTTCAGTCAATTCACTAGTGTTAAGTCTAGGCTAATCTGCCCATGTCTTTGGTTTGCCACACAAAAGTGACATGACATCACTGAGAGAGGGAGGGTCAGTGCATGGATATGAAAGGTTATGGACAAGAGGAACAAAGAGAGCATTAGACACTACTTTCTTAGTGATCTAATACTCATCACCTCAAATCCAAGTAGTCAAGAAATGACCACCAGATACAACAGAATGAACAGAAAGATTAGAGTAAAACTCTTTAATTATAGTTGCAGGAGAAGACTCTAAACCTGTACAAAGGGGCAACCAACCCTTAGAATCTATATTTTTCTAAATGAAGGGATCCAACTCATCTAGAAAAACTTTCCTCTCCCTCCAAATGGACCTAAATTTGACCAAGGAATCATACGTTTTCAAGTTTTCTAAAGTACGATACCAAGTGAAATCAAAAGGTTCATTAGTGGAAGATGTAACCCTCAACACTCTCTTAGCAATAGTTTTCTTAGGACCCATTTTTAAGCTCCAAAAAGGGAGAAAACAAAAGAGAAACACAAGAAAACCAAGGGTAGACTGCATTAAAGAGATAAACAATATATACAAATGCAATCTTGAAAATCTACATGATGCTTGATGCATTGACTCAAATAATGTGTGAAACTAATGCATTGATTTGTTCAACATCACAGAATTTTGAAAATTGATCAATAAAATCCAATTTTATGAAAATATTCACAATTTATGAAGAACATAAACCCTAATTTTTCAAAAACACACAAATTGAGAAATTGATCATCACAATAAGTATAAAACATGTTTTAAACAATCAATCAATCAATAACAAGGATTACTTTTACCTAATTTAGTCCAATTGAACAAAATCCCCAAATTACTCAAGAACACATGAAGCCTAATTTTGAAACTTTTCAAGAAGTATGAAAATTTTGAAATTAAAGCATAGAAATCATGTTAATATCATGCCTACACAAAAACCCAATGATCATTTAAAATCAAAACACCCAAAATCATCAAAAGCTCCAAAATATCAAGTCCAAAAATTTTAATAAAAATGATTGATTTATGCATGTATGACATAATTTGATAAAAAATAAAGGGTAAAAGAGTCTTACTAGATGTGTAGAAACAAAACCCTTGAAGCTTTGACTCAGAAAAGAGAAAAAAAAAAATTATGTTCTAAGGGGGATCGAGAGGACTCAAAGAAAAATGATAGAATAGGACAAAACTAATCTGTCAAAGACTTAAGAATTCAAAATTTTCCAGTTTCAATCAATCAAGAGGAATTGAGAATAAATCGAAAGAAATTTCTGGAAAATTTCAATTGATTAAGCATCGATTGAACAACAATCAAACCAGGCAGAGAGTTTTGGCCTAAAACCTGGACAATTTTGATTAGTCGAGGATCAACTTCGATAGATCGAACTAGTGAAAAATTTTTTGAAATTCGAAAAATCTAGAAATTTGTTAGAAAACCAACTCAAAAGCTGTTTTTATGACATGAAATGCGCATGAACGCATCCAAAAAGTTTCAAAAACATTTTGCACTTAAGTTCTCAAACTTAAACACAAACAAAAAGTAAAAATCACTCAATTTAAAACTTCTAAACCATTTTTCTTAAAATTCCACCCAAATCAAGAAAAGTGTATTAAACATCACTTCTTATGCAATTAAAATGGCTAGACTAGACAACACACATAATCTCATGTACATGATTTAGCATCAATGTGTGTGTTGTGTCTGCAACTAGTAAGTGTACAAAACACAATATAGGTGATATGTAGATAGAAATTACTCAAATTTTCTACAATATCAATCACATTGGTTTGAAAGTGATTATCACCTAAAGAGTTACATCATATAACTTCCAAATCTCCTAGGAATCATGTTTGCAATCATTTCAAAAGCATTTTGATTCTTTTACTTTTGAGTGTGTGTGTGTGTGTGTGTGTTTTTTTTTTTTTTGAGCACAATCAAGCATATCATGCATGGGCATATAGGAGATAAAAAAGAAAATACTCTTTATTTTTTTTCACATATCCTTTTCTTGTTTTGCAAGTGCTACACCTTACGGAGCACGTCTTTTATGATTTACACACAGATGTTTATGATTGGCAAATTACAATGGTGAGATGGTTATTTATGCCTTTCTCCTAAGATTTTTTAATCCTTACAATCAAAATATGTGACATCAAAATCAAGATTGTTTGATTAAAGACTAAATACAAACCACACAATGAAGCATAAAGTGGCACAAACTAGTGAAATGCAAAATTAAGCTTATCAAAGCTAAATAAGGTACACAGTCATGAATGCAAAGTTTCATTGTCCAACCTTAATCACTCACTAAATGGTGTTCATTACGATTTTTTTTTTAATTTTCTTATTTAAAAAAAAAAATTTAAAAACATCCTAATCATCCTACAATGAAAATGCATGAATGAAATGCAAAAAAATTTGTCCAAAGAATCAATAGATGAAACACGAGGACCTTGTCAAACAGGCTCATTTATGATGAGTCTTTTGCATCCACAACTTCTAAGATGCAAGCTTGTAGTTGGAGTTTTTAGACAGATGGGATTGATGATCAACTCTAGAATTGTCATAAAGGCTAAGAGATTTTACCAACTCATGAATAAGTGTCATAGCATCTTGTGCTTTTGGCACAGACACTTTTTGTTTAGTTGCTTGCTTGCTAGCATGCAACTTGAAACAATTTGGGCGAGTATGCCTAGCTCCACCACAAAAGTTACACAACCACTTAATTTTGTGTTATTTCTTAGCTATAGGATGAGCAGGCTGCTCAGGTTTGGTGTCACTTAGATCTACCCTGATTCTCCTAGTGGCTAGAATTTCTTCCTTTTGAACTCTCACTTCCGATTTAGGCAAAGACACAAGTGGAATAAACATAATATGAGTAAGCAAAAAAGAAGAACCACTCTCAACATAACCTAGCCTAGTCTTTTCAGATGAAGATTTTTAAACACTCAACATGTTATCAAGCCTAGAACTAGAATTTCTACCAAGTTGTTCTCTAGCAACATTGTAAAGTTGTGATTACAAATATGTATTTTGTTGGCTTTTATTCCGTGCCAAATTTGATTGTAATTATATCCAATCGTTTGTATCCTGTATCTGTTGTGGGAATTTATTGTAAGCGTTGTGTGATAGTGAGAGAGAGTGTGAAGACTCAAGCTATTGAAACAAGGAAGGTTTTCACGGGTATCTCACGACTAAGCATCCCGCAAAAAGATGCATGTGCCCTGCACATGACTGGAATGAGAAGAGTCTGTACAGATGGAGACAGTTGTGTCTCGCGAGTATTTCATTGATAAGGCCTTCCCGCGAGACACCCGCGAGACATTTTGTTCTGCCAGTTTGTACTGCCTGATACACACTTTCTGTACCCTCATTATATATACCCATATTACCCACAAATGTGAGAGAGAGCTTCTGAGAGAAAACCCTAGCTAAAACACTTGAAAGTTAGAAATTGTTTTACCAACAATTCTCTACACATTTTGTTTGTGGAATTTCCTCATCTCCTACCTCTCAATTTCCATACCATTGAGAGGTCAATAGTCCAAACACTTATCACACCTTTTGAGAGTGTCTAGTGAGGTTTTGGTGCTATTGGGAAACATTGGAAGAAGCCAAGGATGGCAAGTGCAACATGGAGCTTGTTGCAGGATCCGGAGAGCTAGAGAAGACAAGGCTCGACGAAGTCAGTTGGTAGCAGGAGCTTAGAGGGCTCAGGTACATGGGGTGGACTAGGCTTGGAGGGATTTTTATTATTCGTGTACTCCAACTTATTTTCTAGTGGATCGATTATCGCTTGGAGGGCGGCGGAGAGGTTTTTCGTCAAGTTCTTCGATTTCCTCTTTGATAACACGTCTCGGTGTTTTCTGTGTTTGCATCTCTCTTCCCTACTCTTGTTCATTTCATTTTACTGTTGTGTTTCTTTAAATATGAATTAGAGTAGCTCTCTTGCTTGTTTGCTTGTGTTTACACTATTCCGCACTTAGTATTAAGTTAGTGTAAAATCAATCAAGCCGTAATTTGATTTGGGGGTCTAAACAAGCTCTTGTGTTTTCACACATTTCGAGCTTTCAATTGGTATCAGAGCGGGTACACTTGTTGTGGTTTAAATACCTAAGTGTGATCCTTGACCCCTTGTGTTTATTTGCCATGGATAACGATTTTTATGCTTCTATGGATATTGTTGATTGTAATATGCCATGTGTTTGTGAAAATGCCTCTATGAGTGTTAATCCTCATGATTGTGATGACATGTTGCATGAAACTTTGGGTGTTATTGATATTCCTAACATCAAATTCTTCAAGAAAAAGGCTAAGAAGTTTCATAAAGATTTGAGCAAGTTATTTGGTGAAAAGGATGATTTGATTGCTAAGCTTAATGAATCCAAAAAATTGGTTGAGAAATATAAGAATCTTGCTGAAAATTCTCTTGAAAAGCTGAAAGAGTTTGAGTATTTGAATATAGACTTGGATGCTAAACTTGTTTTGTCTAACAAACTTGTTGATGAGCTAAAATGTGAAAATGAATCTCTTAAGATGCCTGCCAAGTGTTTGATTGCTGAACAAGGATGATAATATTTGTTGCAATCATGTTCTGGTACCCGATTTTGTGCCTATTGTGTGTTCTACCTCAAAGGACAAATCAGTGTATATTCCTTCACACAAAAGAAACCGAAAGGCGGAGAGAAAGGCACTTAAGCCTAAGCCTCTGTTTAGGTCCCATCCTAAGGAATTGAGTGGATCTAAGTTTGTTCCTAATTGCCACCATTGTGGTGTGATCGGTCACATAAGACCTCAATGCCCCAAGTTAAAGAGAGAACATACTCATGTTGCTAGATCCCTTTCTAAAAGGCCTAGTGGACCTAAACCCATTGTTCGTCACCATTGTGGTGTCTTTGGTCATCTTAGACCACATTTGCTCTAAATTTCAAGCTCTTAAAAGAATCAAAAGAAAAGAGAAACTTGAGTTGTTTGGAAGGTGTGCTATGAAAGCAAAACCGGTTTTGGGGGAAAATGGTAAGTTGTTGGAAAAAGTTTTTGATGTTCTTACCTCCTTGTCTATGTGCATCTTCGGTTCACATTCTTCCAACCATCGTCTCACTTCTCATGAGACACTCATTCCAAACAATCATTCCGTTTGGATGAGGAAGGATTCTTGTTAGGTTCTAAATGTTTAGAACAATTGGCAAATCGTGAACACAAACTTGTCTAGATATAGATCTTAGAGTCTATAGGTTTTATTAGACAATGCTCAAGATTATTCAAGTCAAGATTCAAGAACAGACAAGCTGCAAGAAGAATATTTCATAATCTGTCTGGTTCGATCGATTGAAAGATAGGCTTGAACGATCGAAAGTCGTATTTGCATAATTTTAATTAAGCCCAAACAACAGTTCAACCCCATTTAGGATTAGGGTTTCTAATCTACTTTTCCCAGTATATAAAGGAAACCCTAAGCACGTTTTTATATGGCTTTTCAGAGAAAAAAGAGTGTGCCTCTTTTGTATTTAGGGTTTTGTTCCTAAAAAGCTCTCTTATATCTTCTACCGGTGCTATTCCTTGAAGAATCTCAAGATTCGGTATTGTAGAAGTTGCTGCCTTCTCTTGTCATCAAAGGTGCTGATGATCTAAACCTTCAAGGGTGGTCTTGAAGTCACAAACAGGAGAGTTTGAGTTGCTAAACCTTTGAGTGGGATCTCAAAGTCACAAACGGGGGTGTTTGTGTTTTGCAAAGGCCAAAGAAAGAAGGAGTCCGTGGATTCAGAGCTTGCACATGGTCGTGTCAGTAAGTTCTACTGGTTGGTAGCAATAAGAAGTCGAGCGTGGGGGCTTGTAAGTCTTATTGTATGAACTTCGATTTTTTCTAGTGGATTTGCTTTTTACCTTGAGGATAGCTAGGTTAAATCCTCCCCAGGTTTTTTACCGGTTTGGTTTTCCTGGGTGATCATATCATTGTCTTATTTATTTTTCGCTACTATACATGATATGATTGTTTGATTGTGATAACCTAGACTTGGAATTTGGACTAAGTAACAACTTGGCTAATTAACTAGGTTAAATCAATTGTTTTAAGGGGTCTAAAAACTAACAAGTGATATCAGAGCGGGTAGCTCTTTTGTTTTAGATCTTTTGATCTAAGGGCTGATCCTTGACCCCTGTTGTCATGGATAATTTGAAGTGTCATTCTGATCATGTTTCTGCTCATGCTTCTGTTGATTTTATTGATACTTGTGAAACTCTTCGTAAGGAATTATTGAAATCTATGAAAATTGCTAAGAAATTCAAGGAAGAGTTAAAATTGGCTAATCTTGAAAAAGAGGAATTAATTGTTAGATTAGATGAATCTAATAAAAAGAATGAATTTTTGAGAAATCAAATTTCCTCTCAAGATGAGAAGATGAAAAGCTTGGAACAAGAGTTAGTTGAATCTAAAGCTAAAATTGAAAATTTGACTTGTACCAAGTCTGCTGTTGATAACAGAAGTGTTTCTGTTTCTCTTAAGCTTAAAACTGAAAAAGTTTATATCCCTCCTTTCAAGAGGAATAATAAAGAAAAAGGCTTATTTTGCTAGGTTAGACAAAGGTAAAAATTCTGATGTAGATGCTGAAGTTTCTAAACCTATGTCTAAATCTACTGTTAGAGAACATAATAAATCTGTTTTTGTGCCTACTTGTCACCTTTGTGGTGTTGTTGGTCATATTAGACCAAATTGTTCTTTGTTGAGGCAAAAACCAAAATCTGAGACTAGACTTGTTAGGAATACTGATGTTCCTAAATTTGTTCTTATTTGTCACTTTTGTGGTGTCTGTGGTCATATTCGTTCTAATTGTCATAAATTGAAATTTAAGCATTTAGTGTTTCAATCTAGGATATGTGATGATATTTCTCCTGCCATAAGTCCATATAAATTGTTTCATATTATTTTGAAAAATTTAAGCTTGTTGGCTTGTGAAAGGAATTTGCAGGATTTTGTCTTTCTTAGAAGATTAATGTAATTCCTCAAATACACTCTGCTTCTCATGGATTTTCACCTACAAAGCCGAAGACTCGTGCTATATGGGTGAGAAAAGATTCTCCAAGGTGAGTGTTGCTAAATTGTCCCTGATTTAATTCTTTCAATTAATTGTGGACATGTTTTGTTTCTGCTTTTGGTCGTTTTTTTTAGGTTGTTTTTTATTAAAAAAAAATCCAAAAACATTGAAAAAATTTCAAAAAGACAAAAATATTTTATTTTGTGTCCTTTTTTTTTTTTTTTTTCTTGAGGATTACATGAATTATGATATCTCTCTTGACTTAGAACATGCTTAACATTGTGGAGAAACTTGGATAGTATGTGTTTTATAAGAGCTAAGCTATTTTTGATTTTATGTGAGTATGTACTAGTTTGTACATGTACTCAAGGGTTAATTAAGAAATTTATATTTCTTACTTGTGTACCCTATATAGCTTAGTTAAGCACTGTCATGCATTGCATTTGCATTGTTCATTTAGCATAATATGTGCTTTTTTGTTTTTGGTCATGGTTTTTTTTACCAAAAAGATTATTGTGTTTTGTATTTCACATTTTGGATTTATAATCACGGATTGGCCATACTATCTTTACATAACATGTTTATGTACCTTGTTTAGCTTGGATGAGCTTCTTGTATTGCACTTTACTAGTTTGAGCTTTGTAGTGCATGTTGTGTGGGAGATGTTTATAGTTTTTGATCACTTTGTCTTGATCTTGAAGTCACATGTCTTTGACTGTCGGACTTGAACCTTTTGAGAAAGGCATAAATAACCATCTCACCACTGTTCACTAGCCAATCATGAACACCTTAGTGCATATCATAAGATTTTGTACTCGAGAAAGTGTAGCACATGCACAAAAAGAACATAAGGTGTAGCCTCGGTTTAATTGCTTAATGCTTAAAATTGGTGTGTACTATTAGGCTTAATGCCAAATCACATAATTAAAATTGGTGTGTATATTATGAGACAAATCAAGAAACTTACATGATTGCAAGTTTGTTTTCTAGGAGATGTGGGAGTTATATGATGTAACTCTTTAGGTGATAGTCTCTTTTAAATTCAATGTGATGAATTTTGTAGACTTTGTGATTGATTGCTATTCACATATCACCTCACATGTCTCTCAAGCTTTTACTAGTTGCACACACTACACAAGTTACTCTTTGCTAAACTTGGTACATTATATTGTGTGTGATCTTGTTGTGGCCATCCAAGATTAAAGTTCCTTAATTTTGATGCAAAATGTCTTTAATATTTGAGTTTTGGAGACAATTGGTTGAAAATCTTGTTTTTGGAAGATCTAGGTTGAATTCAAATGTTTTTGAAATTTTTTAATCTCATACTCATGCATTTCATTCATTAAATATTGTGCTTTGAGGAGTTTCTGCATTAAGTTGCTCTGTTTTTTTTCAAAAATTTGATTTTTCCATGCATCATTTATGTTTAGGATTCACATGCATTGCATTGTTTTTGTATCCATCTTGTAGTTTTGCAGTCATATCTCTCATTGTTTTCACACATAACATGCATACACTTTGCTACATTGGGTACTCAACTTGATCAAAATTTGATTGATTAATTTTTGAGTTATGTACTTTTTAGTATATGCTATTTTATGTGTGAATTGTAGAAAATTATTTTCTTAAGAGTTATGATGGATAATCAATGTGCAAATATTTTCTCTACTCATGCAACTGTTTATGGGTCACATAGTGCCATGTTTGCATTTTATTGAAAGAAATAATATTTTTCTTCATGTATATCCTCAACTTAGTTTTTTTTTTTTTTTTTAAACTTGGTTTGTGTCTTTTTATTTATCCCCAACCCTTTTATTTTTCCCCGAAACTGTTTTTCCCAAAATTTGTTTTGTTTTTCCTATTTTTATAGGGGGGAAATTTTTTTTTAACCTTTGTGGTTCTTAGGGGGAGTTGTTGTTCTTCATAGGGGGAGTTGTCTCTATTTTCTCTTACTCTGTTGCGTATGTTTTCTGTCTATCTTCTGATTGGGTAGTCTTTGTCAATACGTGACAAAAAGGGGGAGACATAGATGACCTGTTTGTTTTGTTTAGGGGGAGAATATAAAAACTTTTTGATATATCTAACTTAGGGGGAGAGTTAGAATTTACTTATGTTTTTTATATTCTGTTTCATATTATTGTTTATATGTCTTTCTTTCCACACATACGATGATGTGTTTATTGAGTGGTTCAGGAAAGACAGGTGCATTCTGATTAAGACCTTCTACCTCTTCTTGCAACTTCTAGGTTAGGAGTCTTAGATTGGGATTTGTGATGCAATTGGGCATTTTATTGTATTGGGTTGTTCTTGTATTTGAGCATTTCATTTTGTATGAAAGTTTTGTCACGAATTGCCAAAGGGGGAGTTTGATAGGTTCTAAATGTTTAGAACAATTGGCAAATCGTGAACACAAACTTGTCTAGATATAGATCTTAGAGTCTATAGGTTTTATTAGATAATGCTCAAGATGATTCAAGTCAAGATTCAAGAACATACAAGCTGCAAGAAGAAGATTTCATAATATGTCTGGTTCGATTGATCGAAAGACAGGCTCGACCGATCGAAAGTCGTATCTGCAGAATTTTAATTAAGCCCAAACAGCAGTTCAACCCCATTTAGGATTAGGGTTTCTAATTTACTTCTCCTAGTATATAAAGGAAACCCTAAGCACGTTTTTATATGGCTTTTCAGAGAAAAAAGAGTGTGCCTATTTTGTATTTAGGGTTTTGTTCCTAAAAAGCTCTCTTATGTCTTCTATCGGTGCTATTCCTTGAAGAATCTCAAGATTCGGTATTGTAGAAGTTGCTGCCTTCTCTTGTCATAAAAGGTGCTAATGATCTAAACCTTCGAGGGTGGTCTTGAAGTCACAAATAAGAGAGTTTGTGTTGCTAAACCTTTGAGTGGGATCTTAAAGTCACAAACGGGGGTGTTTGTGTTTTGCAAAGGCCAAAGAAAGAAGGAGTTTGTCGATTCGGAGCTTGCATGTGGTCGTGTCAGTAAGTTCTACTGGTTGGTAGCAATAAGAAGTCGAGCGTGGGGGCTTGTAAGTCTTATTGTATGAACTTCGATTCTTTCTAGTGGATTTGCTTTTTACCTTGAGGATAGCTAGGTTAAATCCTCCCCAGGTTTTTTACCGGTTTGGTTTTCCTGGGTGATCATATCATTGTCTTATTTATTTTCCGCTGCTATACATGATATGATTGTTTGATTGTGATAACCTAGACTTGGAATTTGGACTAAGTAACAACTTGGCTAATTAACTAGGTTAAATCAATGGTTTTAAGGGGTCTAAAAACTAACAGTTCTTATGGTTGAGCTTTTGCTCCTTTGGTCCTTGATTTAATTCTTTCGATCTTTGTAGAACCCTTCATGCATTAGATGCTTCATTATCATGCATTTGTGCATCATGCATCTCTCTATATGCATTGTTTTGTTTTTGTTTTGATCTTACTTTTATGTCTTTGTTTTGTGTGTGTAAAAATCCAAAACCACATAAAAAGTGAAAAATTCAAAAAGTTTGATCGCATAAGTTTTGAGCACATATCACATGTGAGTTTGGCCTAGTACCTTCGTACTAATGGCGTAGTACATTTATGAGCTTAGCTTGTTATGTATGGACATATATCTTTGTGGGAGAAATCTTGAAATCTAGGTGTGATTGTTGTAAATAGATCTTCAAGTTTGTCATGAATGATTGGTAAATAGTCTTGTTTGTCTTGATACTTGCATAGACTTATGCCTATATATCTTCCCACTATTATTTTTATGTTTTTGCAAATAGAGCTCACCAAATGTAAATCTCAAATGAAAAAGAGATTATGAGCTGCAAAAGCCTGTCGCAAATACTAGTATTTGACTAGGAAAAAGGGAAAGCGACCTTTTAAATTGAAATGTATGGTGCTCATAAAGCCAAAGGCTAAATCATAATGTTGAAATATCAAAAATTTCAAGCACTGATCTCAAAAAGAGATGTATTATCCAAAAAGGATCAAATGTCATAAATTATGCAGAAGCCAAATGAAAAGCTTCTAATTTTTGTAATCATTCTCTTGTGGGAGGTCATATATGCTTATTTCTATAATTGAGATAGACTACTTGATTTTGTATCAGTTGTGTATGACTTGATTGAATTGATCATTGAAACTTCACTCTAGTCTAAGGACTATTCCACACTTGATCCACACACACAACACACAAGTTTAATATTCAATGAATGTCTATTTCATTTGTGTGGTTGTACTTGTTCAAATGTGATGTGTGTGTACTCAACCATATGTGGATCAAACCAAAAAGATTTTTGTTCTTTTTGTTTGCTTTTGGAAGTGATTTGTATCACCCATTTTTTTCAAAGTTTTTCAAATTGTTTTTGTGTGAAAAACATGTTTTCTAGGTGTTTTCATGACCCATTTTATGTGTAAGCTCAGCTTGGAGTTAAATGGTCTAATTCTCAAGTTTTTCAGCTTTACACAGAGAGTTTCGCGACTGTTTTGCGATTGTTTTGCGAGTAAGGCTTACCAGCAAAATACCAGTGAGATACCAATGAAATTTTCGCTGAAAGCTAACCAGCGAGATACCAGCGAAAATTTCTAGATCAGCTTTTTAAAGGTTATTTCGTGGGACATTTGTTTTAAACGCCTCCCATCTTCTCTCAAATCCCTGTTTTAATGTTTCTACATCAAAACCCAACTAAATTCAAGTATTTTTCATTCCATTAACATCTCTAAGGTAATCTTTAACTCTTTTCATTGATTTTGATCCTTAGATTATGTTTTTAGGGGTTTTATGTTCATAGTTGAGATTTTCTCAAATGGGAGTTGGAAAACTTATTTTTTGTCAATCTTTTTGATTGGGCTTTGTTTTAAATGATGATTTACTTTGGATGTTGGCCCTTTGTGGCAAAAATAACATGTATTAAGGCAAGATTTTCATATGTTCTTGCATTGTTTATCATACATGTGTAGTGTGTGCACTCTAAGTGTTTGATAAAATACCCAAATGGCATTTTCTCGCTGTTTTGGACTCTGATGAGTACCAAACTTTGGGGATCACAATAATTATTCATGTTTATCATGTTTTGATCATTGTTGGTGTGTTTTATACATTTTGCCCCGTGAGTGCTTATTCATGCATTGGTCATGCATCTCACATGCACACTAGTTGCACCTTTGTTGCACACACTCTAACACTTGACATGTTTTGCATTTACTAATGCTAGTTAAGTCTTTTTAGACCTTTTAGCACATATTACATGTTCTTATGTCCTTGTTGTGCCTAGGTTTATATCATGTTCCATCATCCTTAGCATGCCATGTTTACTTTATGCTTTGTGGCATTTTTTGTTGTTGTTTTTGCCTTATGTTTGAGCTTCATTTTCTCATTCACCTTGCACCCCTCATGCATCATTTTTTATCCTTTTCATATCTTCTTTTCTTTCCCACCTTCCTCTTGATTCATTTGTCTATTCATCACAAAAAGGGGGAGTGTATACTTTTGTCATTTCTATATGACTCTTGTGCACATTCGTAGGGGTAGAAATCCATAGGGGAGATGCACATATCAAGGGGGAGAAGACATTGTTTTATGAGAAAACCTTGTTTTACTTTATGCTTGTTTTCTCATTGCTTTATGGTGCTTTGAGTTATGTTTAGTATCATCTATGCTTTGCTTTTATTTATTCAGTCTTATATTCAGTATGTTAGTGACTTTCTCAATGCTTGTGTAGCATTCTCTGTGTACTTTTAGATATTGCTATAATGTCTTGAGTTTTTCACACTTGTGCCCTTAGTAGGATTATTCCTAGATGCATATACTTCGTGTATGTTGCATTGGTTGTGTGATTGGACATGCAAGTAATCATAAATGCTTGCTTCATTGTACATGTCCGGATGAACATTTACTTGTTATATGTTCATTGGAGTCATTCTTTAATGACTGCCCTTGTTTGATCAAGTGTTTGTTTGCATGATATCTACTGTTTACATACTTGATCGCACTATGCTTGCTCTTGTTCATACCTTGTGTTCAACTTGTCATAAGTTTAATGAAAGTTTTGTTTGTGTGCAAGTGTTTCAGGTTACAAGTATAAACTGCAAGTGCTTCATAGTTTCTAGATTAAGTGTGAGTGAGTTTTGCCATTGTTCCCAAACTCACGTTTAAGTCTAGAGTTTGTTTTAGGGGTTTTGTCACAGAATAGCCAAAGGGGGAGATTGTAAAGTTGTGATTTACAAATATGTATTTTGTTGGTTTTTATTCCATGCCAAATTTGATTGTAATTATATTCAATCATTTGTACCCCGTATTTGTTGTGGGAATTTATTGTAAGGGTTGTGTGATAGTAAGAGAGAGTGTGAAGACTCAAGCTATTGAAACAAGGAAGGTTTTTTTGGGTATCTCGCGACTAAGCATCCTGCGAAAAGATGCATGTGCCCTGCACATGACTGGAATGCGAAAAGTCTATACAGATGGAGACAGTTGTGTCTTGCGAGTATCTCGTGGGTAAGGCCTTCCCGCGAGACACCCGCGAGACATTCTGTTCTGCCAGTCTGTACTGCCTGATACACACTTTCTGTACCCTCATTATATATACCCATATTACCCACAAATGTGAGAGAGAACTTCTGAGAGAAAACCCTAGCTAAAACACTTAAGAGTTAGAAATTGTTTTACCAACAATTCTCTACGTATTTTGTTTGTGGAATTTCCTCATCTCCTACATCTCCATTTCCATACCAATGAGAGGTCAATAGTCCAAACACTTACCACACATTTTGAGAGTGTCCAATGAGGTTTTGGTGTTGTTGGGAAACATTGGAAGAAGCCAAGGATGGCAGGTGCAACATGGAGCTTGTTACGGGATCCGGAGAGCTAGAGAAGACAAGGCTTGGCGAAGTCAGTTGGTAGCAGGAGCTTGGAAGGCTCAAGTACATGGGGGTAGACTAGGCTTGGAGGGGTTTTTGTTATTTGTGTACTCCAACTTATTCTCTAGTGGATCGATTACCGCTTGGAGGGCGGCGAAGAGGTTTTTCGCCGAGTTCTTCTATTTACTCTTTAATAACGCGTCTCGGTGTTATCTGTGTTTGCATCTCTCTTCCCTACTCTTGTTCATTTCATTTTACTGCTGTGTTTCTTTAAATATGAATTAGAGTAGCTCTCTTGCTTGTTTGCTTGCGTTTACACTATTCTGCACTTAGTATTAAGTTAGTGTAAAATCAATCAAGCCGTAATTTGATTTGGGGGTCTAAACACGCTCTTGTGTTTTCACACATTTCGAGCTTTCAATTAGCAACATTCAATTCAATCTCTAGTCCCTTAACCTTTTCAATCAAAGTCATGTTCTCAATTTTAACAACATTAATCAATTCATTAGCATCAAACAATTTGACTAATAGGTTTTTCTTTTCAAGTTCTATAGTATTAATCTTTTTAAAGCAAGGTTAGCTCATGACATATTTTGCTGCAATCTTGCATAGCTTGTTGTAAGCCTCTTGCCAGTCAGCATTCTTAAAGAGTTCCTCATCAGAATGGCTCTCATCAACAACCACAAATTCATCTACTATAGCAGTAGCAGTGAAAGCCATGAACTTACCTTCTTAATCACTATCTAACACATGATCAGATTCCTCATCATTACTAAGAGTGACAGCCATAGCTTTACCCTTAGACCTCAAGTAAGTGGGACATTTAGATCTAACATGTCCATAACCTTGTCATCTAAAACATTGTTGGCCTAAAGAGTTGCTAGAAGATTGACCAACCTTATCTTTAGTAAAATTAGGTTTTTCAGATAAAGCAACTTTAGGTTGTTCATTCTTATTCACATTCTTAGGGTCAGCAAAGTTTTTGTTTCTTTCCCTTTTATTATTATTCTTCAAGAAGTTCCTAAATTGTTTGGCAAGATAAGCAATCTCAGGAAAAGATATCTCCTCATCAGATACATTCTCATCGACATCATCTACTGATTTCAGTGCCATAGATTTGGACTTCTTGGTAAGTCAGACTCATAAGTTTGTAGAGATCCAACTAATTCATCCATAGAGATTGTATCCACCTCCTTGCTCTCAATAATGGCAGTGACTTTGGGCCTAAAGTCTTCAATTAAGGATCTTAATATTTTTCTAACTATCTTGGGTTCCTCATAAACTTCACCCAAGTTAAAAATAGAGTTTACTATATCATTGAGTTTAGAAATCATCAAAGGTCTTATCATCTTCCGTTCTGATACTCTCAAACCCAGAAGTTAACTGTTGCAACTTATTGATTTTTGTAGCTTTTGTTCATTCATGTACAATTTGTAAGATATTCCATGCAATGTGTGCTACCTCTACATTAGATATCTTTTTTAAATTTCTCTAGTGAAACAACATTGAATGTCACATTCATTGCCTAGCTATCAAAGCTAGCTACTTCCTTTTGCTCGGTTATGGATACCTTGAGCCAAGGGACTCTGTGCCAACTAGCGTGGCCTTGGAAGCTCCATGAGATTACACCCTTTTCGTTTCCTCATGTGGTTTCACAAATTGTACTCGTACTCTTGCAAACTATATCTATTTCATGTCATCTAGGTTTACAAACTACATTTTATGCTCTTGCAAATCGTATCTCACTTTCTTGCAAATTATCATCATGCAAATTGTACCCATGTCTTTTCCTTGCAAACTATCATCTTGCAAACTGTCATCATACTCTTTAACCTTGCAGTGTTAGACCTTGTCCTATGTGGACTTGAAGGTCTTCCTTTCAGTCCAGGCTCATCTTAACGACCTTTCCTCCAACTTGATGAGTAAAAAGAAATCATCTTGCTCAGTCATCATTGCATGTTTCAAAGTCTCTTTTTAATCACTAGTGTCTTTATAGATTGTTTGGGGACCTTGGGTGGATTTTCTCCGTTTGCAACCCCATATCTAGAGGCGGATGTCATTGTCACTTCTGAGACTTCTCAACTCTTAAAAGGTGTTGGCTTGAGGGTCCTATATCTAGCTGAGTGAGCTTCTTGCCAGCTGGTGGGTGACAACGCGCCTCAAGTGCCTATGGATCCTCTTGCATTCATGCTTGCCCCACTTTTAATGTTTGATGTTGAGTAACAATTGTGGAGGGGTGGCATTGCCTATTCCCAATGACTTGTAGGTGATTTGGACTATAATGAGTTCAGTGAGGGTTACCTTATGTCTCCGTTTCCCATTGGGGTATGTATCTTTTCTTTTCCATCTTTTCATTCTCTTTATCTTGCATATCATGTATGTGGTGATACTCAAACGTGGTGAACGTTTTAGGTTACGGCTGGTCCAGTTGCTGGGGGTCTTGTTGACCCTCCTCACTTGCCTTGGTTGGTCTACACTTATGGTCCTGATGGATTTGCTCAAGAGCGTCCAGTGGGGCATATACCTAATGTCATGGGTTACCCTTTTCCTTAAAGCACACATGCGGTGAGTTATCCTTGTCCTTATTCTTTGTACTTTCTTCTTTGCATTCGCTAAGCTTGTCTTAACATTGTCTTCTGTTCAAATTCAACCCATTGTAACGGAGCATAAGGAGCTAGTCTAGCTTGTCAGGAATCTTAAGTTGGAGGTTCGAGTATTCTAGACAGATTTATAGGCCTAGTGGGTGTGCCCAAGCTGTTGCTAATGATGATGATGATGACAATTATCTGAAGGTGACCCTAAGCACTCAGCCAAGGAAGTCACACTACTGGAGGTGATCCCTGCAGACAAACACATACACACACACACACACACACACACACACACAGACATATCGACATATATCCAATTTATTTGTTTCTTTTTCTTTTGTTTTAGCATATATCTTATGCACTTTCATTTTATTTGAGACATTGGGTTGTATTAAGAACATCTTTACATTTATGCTTTTTATTTTAGGACATGTACTTATTTACAACTCATGGAAGATTTAGATATGTATGCATTTTTATATTGTCTTGCTTTTCTTTTTTTCTTTAATGAATGAAATTTCGAGTTCAAATATGTCCTGAGCAATCCCCTAGTCCATAGGAATCATAAGAGAAGTATTGGTGTAGAAATCACACTCCAAATAGGAAAAGGAGGCTGAAAACCCTAGTGACCATGCGCACGCGTACATGTGTATGCATATGCGGGCTTTGACTGTGTGTATGCATATAGGACTATGCGCACACATGCCATCAAGTAGAAAAACCCTGGCTAACTTTTTCTACTATAGAAGAGCCGTGAGAAGCTTCCAAACCTTCAAAAAAATTTTTTTTTTTAAGCTCAGGAATCATTCTACAAGGTCTAAATGGCAGAATTAACTTCTTTAGAGGTCTCTCTGTGGATTAACAAGCTTAATCTCAATTTCAAGGATGCCCTCATCCCTTTTGGTCTCTCTTGTATTTCTTTCTTTCACCAAATCATGGTGGACAAGCCCCTTCTACATGCTGCCATTGAGTTTTGGATTCCTACTCGACATGTTTTTCAATACAATGGTGTGGAGTTATGCTCCACTCTTGAGGAATTTGGTGCAATCATGGGTGAGCACAATCTTGGTGCTATCACTCTTCCTACTCTCGAGGAAGATCATTCTGACCTAGCTCATCAACTTTTAGGGGTTCATATAGCCATGGCAAAGAGATGGTGTAAGTCTGATAAGTTGAATGTCTCCATGGTTTTCAAGTACTTCTCTAAGAATGATGTCCTCTTAGTTGGGGCGAAGTGTTCTCATCATCTCAATGCTTTTTGCCTTTGCATTCTTGCAAGATTCTTCTTGGTGCATGAAACACCTTGTGTGGATCTTGGAATTCTTCATGTTGTTAAGAATTTAAGGAGTGAGAGCCCAATAGCCATTTTCTTGGTTGAAACCCTCAATGGTTTGGATACCGTTCATAGGGAAGAAGCAACATTCTTTGCGGGAAGTCCTCTTCTTCTTCAAGTACGATCCCTAATTTTTGCCTAGATTTCCTCAACCTAGCGAGATTCCTCTAATTTTTTCATGGATTGTCTTTCAATTTTCAACCCATTGAGGCTCCTTATATCATCTTTGAATATTTCTCTTTCTTTTTCTTTTCTTTTTTTTATCTCTCCTCTTTCCACTTCACACTCATGCTCTCTTTTTTTCTCCCTCAGATATGGTTATATAAGAAGCTCAAGTTGATTCATACTCCCCTCGTTACATCTAATTAGTACCAAGAAAGCATTATCATGATCGCAAGCTCAAGGACAAAGAGATGGATCCTTCCATGCTTACTGAACTTTTGAAGCATCTCATTTCTGTGGACATCCAATGGGTGGTGGAATGGTGGTGCATCGAGGCCATGACTAGCTATGGTTTCAAGGAAAACTATATGCCTTTTGTCGGGCTTCATTGTTGCTCTTATTATCCCACATGTCGTATTGCACGACAATTTGGTGACCGTCAAAGGGTACCTTATGGAAATGGTTCTTGTCATACCTTAGCATTTACTGAGAGAGTCGGGTAGAATTCAAGAGACTTGGCCTCAAAGGGCGATGAATAAAGACATCCATTTTCCTTAGTTTCTCCATCGAACTTTGGGATACAAGAATTGGTTATCCACTAATATAAGAGTAGTCCATAGGGAAGAGAATGATCACAAGAAATTCAACGAAAGGAAGATGACCGAGTGACTATCTTGATATTTCCCAAATTTTACTTTTTTGCACTTTATGATTCCATGCATTTTTATTTGAGTTTAATAAAGGATTGGAATGTTCCAAATCCCCTATAAAAACAATTTATCATCTTTTAATTTGAGCAATGAGAGAATCAACCATTTTATTATCTCTATAAAGCCTTTATTTTTCTTTTCTTTTTTCTATGCCATGTAATTTTTGCCCATGACATCCTTGTGGAAATTTTCGCCATGCCTATGGTCTTTTCCCCTAATTTTTGCCTAAATTTCTCTTTCGGGTTTTCAATCTAGCAAGGTTTCATTGCCCTAATTTTTGCTTAGGTCTCCCTTTCGGGTTTTCAAACTAGCGGGCTTTTTCCTTTTCTTTTCAAACATTATATTTTCAAAGTCTATCAATGTTGATCAAGCGAAGCATCTCTTTTCCATCCAAGTCTGCAATTCTTGTAACGCCCCCGACATGATCTTCTTGATAACAAAAGGTCCCAACTATCTTGGCTTCATCTTTCCCCTTGGATTAAAGGTTTCATCCCTAAGTACCTTAGATCTCCTTCCTTAAGGTTTCTTGGCTTTACCCACTTGTTGAATTCCCTAGCAATTCTCTTTTGATAACTTTGAGCATGATATTGGGCTCTCATCCCCTTTTCATCTATCAAGATTGATTGTTCATATCTTTCCCTCATCTAATCCTCTTCTCGGACTTTGGTCTCCACCAATACTCTCAAAGATTGTATCTCTATTTCAATGGGAAGCACCACTTCACTCCCATAAACCAAAGAGTAGGGAGTTGCCCCAATTGATGCTTAGATAAAAGTCCTATAACCCCATAAAGCAAATGAAAGTTTCTCAACCCAATCCTCTTATGTCACTACCATCTTCACTAGGATGTTCTTGTATTCTATTTGGCTACTTCCATGGCCCCTTTAGTCTGTGGTCAATATGGTGAAGACTTGTGATGCTTAATGTTTTACAACACCGTAATCCTTCGGACTTCTCCCTTAAAGTGGGAACCATTGTTAGAGATGATTTTTTGTGGTACTCCAAATTGGCAAATGATGTTGTTTTCTATGAATCAGGCTACGTGCTTGGCTTTTAGTATGGAATAGGAGGCTACTTCCACCCATTTAGTGAAGTAGTCAATTGCAACAAGGATGTATTTGTGCCCATTCGAGGCCTTAGGAGCTTTCCTTCCAATCATATCTATGCCTCATACAGAGAAAGGCCATGGAGAGGTCATGCTATATAGCTCACTAGGTGGCATATGGTTCAGGTTTGCATGGGTTTGGCAATCATGGAAACTTTTCACAAAACTTATGCAATTAGTTTCCATTGTATTCCAATAGTATCCAATCCTCAAAATCTTCTTTACCAACATCTTCCCACTCATACAAGGACCACAAATTCCTTGGTGGACTTCTTCCATGATTCTTTCGGCTTCTTCTTTCTTCAGACAATGAAGATGGACCCCATCATAGGACCTCCTATAAAGTTGACCTCCACATAGGATGTATTGCATTGCCATAATCCTTACTAAATGACTTTCCTTCTTGGCACCATCGGATAGATTTCTAATTCTAGAAACTTCATGATTTTGTAATACCAAGGAACTTCTTCCTCTTCAATGGCCAAGATAGCCCAGTCCTCTTTCTCTTGTGTATCAACTAGTATTTATGTTCGATCTCCAAAGGTTGTGTCCATACTCTTTTGAATATTTCAACCATAGAAGCTAAAGTAGTCAAAGCATCTACAAACTAATTCTGGGCTCTAGGGATAATAGTGTACTCGATCTTGTCGAAGGTTTTTGTCAACTCCTCTAAGGATTGTTGGTAAAGCTTTAGGTGTTCCTCCTTCACCTTCCACAATTTTTGTGCTTGCACTATGACCAAAGTTGAATCCCTAAAAACTTCAGCCTTCTTTACCCCTAGCTTTTCTAGGGCTTCCATTCTGGTAATACAAGCCTCATATTCTGCCATATTGTTGGTTGCCTCGAAATTCAACTTGACGGCTAAAGGTATATGAGATCTATCGGGGCTGATCAAAAGTACCCCTATCCTATATCCTTACTAGTTCATTACTCCATCAAAATACATCTTTCATGCCCCTAGTTCTATGTCCAAAATGTCCTCGTTTGGGAAGTCTTCTCTACCACTTCCTCCTTCTATGGGGTTCTCAACACAAAAATCTAACACAATGCTCCCTTTGATGGTTTTTCTAACCACATACTTCTAGTCAAATTCTAACAATAAAATCAACCACATTGACAACCTTCCACTGAACGCAGGCTTCTCGAATAAGTACTGCAATGGATCCATTCTAGCAACTATCCATACTTGGAATGGTAGGATGATATGTCTCAATTTTTGTACAGCCCATACAAGAGCAAAGCAAGATTTCTCTATGGGTGTGTATCTAGTTTCATAGTCATGGAATCTCTTGCTCAAATAATACACGGCTCTTTTCTTCTTATCATCATCTTTTTCTGCTAACATGCTTCCTACTACATCCTTTATGATTGAGAGATAGAGAAGTAAGGGTTTCCCAGATTCTGGAGGTACCAAGACAAGTAGGTGGAGAAGGCATCCTTTGATAAGTTCAAAAGCTTTCTAACATACATCATTCCATGTGTAGGGTTCATTCTTTCTTAGAAGTTTGAAGATGGGCTCACAAGTGGAAGTAAGTTTGGCAATGAATCGGCTAATGTATTGCCGCCAGCCTAAGAATCCTCTTATATCCTTCTCCTTCTTAGGTGGAGGCATGTCCAATATGGCCTTGATCTTTAATGGGTCGACTTCTATCCCTCTATCACTTACTAGGAAGCCTAATAATTTTCCAGTATTTAATCCAAAAGTGTATTTCTATGGGTTCAATCTCAATCTATACTCTTTGATCTTTTTGAATAATTTCCTTAAATTGGTTATGTGACCTCCTCTATTCTTGGAATTGACAATCATATCATTAACGTATACCTCTACCTCATTGTGCATCATGTCATGTAATAGGGTAGTGGCCATCCTTTGGTAGGTTACACCTGCATTCCTAAGCCCAAATGGCATCACTGCATAAAAAAAGACTTCCCATTTGGTGGTGAAAGTAGTTTTGGCCATGTCCCTAGAAGCCATCTTGATTTGGTTATATCCCGAAAAACCATCCATAAAGGACATCAAGGCACTACCAACAGTGTTATCCACCAAGACGTCTATATAAGATAAAGAGAAAACATCCTTAGGAAAAGCCTTGTTTTGGTCTCTGAAATCCACACACATCCTAATATTTCTATCTTTCTTGGGTACAAGCACAATATTAGCTATCCATTCAGCTTGGTGTGTGGGTTTGATGAACCCTACTTTCAATTGCTTTATGACATTTCCTTTGATTTTAGGGAGCTATTTAGTTCTCATACGTCTCAATTTCTGCTTGAAAGGCACCATGTGAGAATGAGTATCAATGTGATGTTGTGCTATCTTAGGATCAATGTCAGACATATCTTCATAAGACCTTGTAAACACTTCTTGGAATTCTATAAGTTCTTTGAGATCTTTCCTTTCTTGTTCATTTAGAGTTTAGCCAATTTTAATTAAACGTGGATTCTCATCATTGCCCAAATTAAGAGTTTTAAAAGTTGGTTCCATAGGTTCAATTTTCTTTTCCAATTGTTTATTAATTTCATTTTCAAATTCATTGAAATCATTTAAGTGCAGAATTTCAATATTATAGGACACATCAAAATAAGCCAAATCAGAATTCATCTTATTAAAAATGTTGAAAAGTACATTAGAACTTGCATTATAAGGTATCTCCCCCATGTTATTAGAAAACCCAACCCAAGTCCAATTGCTAAGGGGCCCATTAGTAGGCATGATGAATGTAGAAGGATTACTTGGCTCTTCAAAGTTAATGGTGAGCACGTCCCCTTCAACTTTCAATTCCATTTCTCCAGCATCCATGCAATCCATCCAGTCAACCTCTTCTTGAATCTCCTCAATCACCACAGCAGGTTTCGCCTAGAAAGTGAGCTTCTTCTCAAAGAAGATCTCCCAACTAGGATACACTTTTCCATCCTTGTCTACCAAAAGCTTGGGAAAGCCACAGAAAGGGAAGCCTCCTCCCTCTTTCACATAGTTTCCATTGAAAGTACCAAGGTTCTTCTTGATTCCGTTGTAGCCTTCAAATAATCCTAAACCATTATTCCTTCTTTCCCAAGACCATGCCAAGCATGTACCCCATCTTCTTCATCATTGCAATCACCTTATGTCTACAATATGGGAGTAAATCCGTAGTATACTTCTCATCTTTCAATCCATAATCAATCATGTTCACAAATTCAAAGCCACTCATCTGAAGCTCATTATCCTTTACTTTGAGTTCACAAATGGGAGCTAGGATCTCACCATCTCCAAGTACCGCACTAATTCCTCTTTTCCATGGGATCTTCATCTTTTGGTACAAAGTAAAAGGAATAGCTCCAATGGGACAAAGCCATGCCCTTCTCAAGAAAAGGTTGTAGTTAGGGGCAATGTCCATCACATGAAATTCCACATTGTATGAGAGTTGCCCTACACCCCTACTTTACCATTATAAAAGCCATAAAAGACCATTTTTCAAAGAAAGGCGAATATACTTAAGATTTGTTAGAAAATAGTGAATAAAAGAGGGAGTTTTTCACAAAACATCCTAAGGTCAAGTTTTATTTGGTTGGGACTTGTTTTGGTCTTGACCTTTGAGTTCTAAAGCTTACTAACCCACTGGTTTTGTTGTTGATTAGATTGACTGAGGGGAACGGTCAAATCAAGCTCTAGAGAATTCTTGTATTGAGGTAAATCTCCTAACTTTGGCTTTTCACTTTTAACTTGTTTTGTTGCTTGTTTGCATGTTGTAATTGCTTTATTAGCTTTGTGTTAGTGCCATGTTTGAAGCATGCTAGGTTATTAGATTTCTTGTTTTGTTTAGATTTTTTGTTCTGTTTTCTGGGTTTAAGTTTCTGGGTGTGTATGCTTGTGCATACTTTATGCATGCATACGCATACTCGTAGTTTGCATACGGATATAACTGGGATGTGCACACACACTCATGTCCAGAAACTCAAATTCACTTCCTTTTGTTTTTCCTTGCTTTCTTTCACATGTTTAGCCTCTGTTTATTTTGCCTTTCATGTTCTTGAATCTCTATTTATTTGCTTTAACATGTTTCACTCTTTTTAGTGATTAGATCTTGATTGGGGTTTTTGTTGATTGAATGACATGAACATGCATATGAACATGAACATGAACATGCATGGATGCATAGGTGCTGTGATGTCGTAAGGTAAGTGAGGTAAGTCATGCATAAATCACATGAACATGCATTTGAGTGTTTGGACATGAGTTTTTTAATATGTTTGGTTGAATGTCATAAGTTTTAATTCTTGAATGCTTAGAGGTACTTTTCAAATCTGCCTTGTGATTTTTGCTGCATTGGTTGATATATGTTAAATGCCATGATAGATGAATGCTAAGCTTGGGGATGACATGCCATGTTAAATGCTTTAAATGCATGTTAGAGTGTGTGAGAGTTAGAATAACATGTTAAAAGACCCTTTAATAAGATTAAGATTTGGAACACAATGAGTGGAGGCCGACCTATGGGCCGAGTAGGTTGGGTGCCTAATACCTTCCCATCCCTATACCACGTGCTCTAGTAAGGATTAGTCCGCCAATGCTACTATAGCCTGTGGGTCGTACTATGCTCCTCCCATGTGGCTTTGTTGAAATTGAACTTTACAATGGTCTCAGACATCTTTGTTATGTGATATAGAAAGAAGAAAAGAAATATTAAGGTATGGTCAATGATGATTAATACGTATCAAATTTATTTATATAGAATTCCAAGGGACAAACTTGTGTTCGTGCAACCCACTATTCCATTTCCTCATGTTGTGGAGGTCTTATAAGACTAGTTGTTTATGCTTTTTTTTTTTTTCTCTCAAATAATGTTCAGTGATAATGAAGTTTAGACTATAAAAGTATTTCAGGTTAATATAGACAATTTCATCATCTAAAACAATTTTATCCCTATGCACATTGAAAACTCTTTTTGTATTTATCAAGCTAAACAGTGGAAGAATGAATGTGAAAGAACAGAAGGAAGAAAGCTAGAGAATTCTGAGTAAAACTTGTATTTCAGCCCCTAGTTTAATCTTGTTTGTAAATAATCAGCTCTCTTTTTTGGCCTGGTCTAGACTTGCCTTAGTTGCTGGACCACTTGAATCTCGATATTTTTTATTGAAAGTTTTAGACCTTGTTCTATTTATAAAATATATATATATATATATATATATTTATATAAAAAAAAACACTCAAAATTCAATATTTTGTTGATTTTTTCAGTAAACAAACAAACCAAACATTTTTTTCTTATTTTAATTATTATCAATTAAGGATGGTTTTTTTTAGTATAATAAAAAAGCAGAAAAAATATTTAATCATAGACCAATGTTGATTATTTAATTCACATTAAAAATATATATATATATATATATATATTGCATGCTATAGTCATAATTATTTAATCTAATAAATTAATCATAGACTAATGTTGCAAGTCCATTTTCAAATAGGGGTAAATTTGTCTATTTAAATCATTTCATCTTCTCTCTCTCTTAATTTTTAAAACATTCAAACAAGAGGAATGACTAATTATTCCCTTCCCCCTTACTAATTTTAAAAATATCCAAACAAGGTGGAGGATAACTATTCCCCTCTGCTCTCCTCCCTCTCTAAACTTCCTAACAGGCTATTAATCCTATGCTGCCTATTCCTTTCATTGCATTGCATGTTCAACCCTCCTTTCCCGTTCTCTTTCCAAAAAACTAACAAAAAGTCTGGGGGCATGTCCTTGGAAACATGCTTTGCCAATTACCACATCTTGTTTGGGTGTTAGTTATTTTCTTTTTCTTTTTTTCTTTTTTCGATAACAGGTTGTCAATTAGTTATTTGAGTGATTTAAGTAGTAAGCAATTTAATATCACTGACTAATTAAATCACTCAAATATAGACATGCAAATTTCTGACACAACCCAACCCGACCCGAATCTGAATTTTTTTTTTTTTTTTTTCCGAAGTAAAAACAAGTTGACTTGTGACCCGACCCGATTTTTTTTAGGTCAACCCGACCCGACCAAAATAACCCGTGACCCGACCCGTTAAAAAATTCACTAAAAAAATTTTAAATTACGTCCTGATACTAAGTGCATAAAGCACCAAGTATCAAAACTAGTAATGAATAATATATTATGGATATAAAGTAGTAACAATTAACCAATAAGAAGAGGCAAGAGCTGAGCCTCAACCTTTAATGCTTGACAAGACTCAAAGGGAGACAAGACAACACAACATGTTAAACAAGGCTATCACAACCATTAAAAAAAAAAAAAAAAAAATCTCATTCAATGTAGTTGTAGTCCATGTCCATTGTCCAAAGCCAAAGCACAAAATGCACAATTGCACAGCACAATACAAACCAGAAAGCTTCCTCACGCCTCATTTCAATGTGGAAGCTACATTGTGTACTATGAAAGCTTGAAATGTGTGAAAACACAAGAGCTTGTTTAGACCCCCAATTCAAATTACGGCTTGGTTGATTTTACACTAACTTAATACTAAGTGCGGAATAGTGTAAACGCAAGCAAACAAGCAAGAGAGCTACACTAATTCATATTTAAAGCAACACAGCAGTAAAATGAAATGAACAAGAGTAGGGAAGAGAGATGCAAACACAGATAACACGTGTTATCGAAGAGGAAACCGAAGAACTCGACAAAAAACCTCTCCGTCACCCTCCAAGCGGAAATCGATCCACTAGACAATCAATTGGGATACATGGGTAAGCAAGAGACCCTCCAAGCCTAATCTACCCTCTGTACCTAAGCCCTCCAAGCTCCTACTCCAACAAGGCTTCTCGAAACCGTATCTTGTCTAGCTCTCCGGATCCCGCAATAATCTCCCTGTTGCATCCGCCAATTTTGGCATCCGCCAATTTTGGCATCTTCCAATGCTTCCCAGCAACACCAAAAACACTCACTACACTCTGAAAAGGTGTGGATTATGTTTGGGTACAAATCTTCTCTCAAGGTATGATAATGGGAGAGGGAAGGAGAAGAGGCTACAATTAATTCTCACTAAGGATGAGTAGCTCTCTCTCAAAAAGATGGGTGTGTGTGTTGTAGAAAACCTGTCTAGGGTTTTTCTCTCTAAATGGCCTCTCTTACAGTTGTGGGTAATGAAGGTATATATAGTATGGGTAAAAGGTAAGGAATTCATACATAAAAATCTTCCAGGCAAAATGTTTCGCGACTGTCTCGCGGGAAGGCCTTACCCGCGAGACACTCGCGAAAACGACAGCCTGGCACGACTCTTCAGCTTCCAGTCATATGCTCCTCACATGCTCTTTCGCAGCTTAGCTTTTTGCGACCTTCTCGCGAAATCCACTAATTCTTCATTTAAGTTTGAGTCTTCACCAACTTAATATTAAACCCAATACAATAAAATTCCACAAAATACAAGGAACAAAATTAGAGCAATTACAACACTTTTGGTCATGGAATAAAGCCAACATAAAACATAGTTGTAAATCACAACTTTACAATCTCCCCCTTTGGCTATTCCGTAACAAAACACCCTATAACAGACTCTAGACTTAAGCGTGAGTTTTGGAACAATGGCAAAACTCACTCACACCTAAATCTAGAAGCTGTGTAGCACTTGGAATATATATACCTGTAACCTGAAACACTTGCACAAAACACATTAGACCCTCAAGGTAAATTAAGTGATAAAAGGACAAGTATAATGTAACAAGTAAAATGCGATCAAGTAAACATGTTGTGAAACATATGAACAACTTGATCAAACACTTGACAGTCATATGGAAATGACCACAATGATCATATAGCAAAGCAAATGATCATCCGAACATGCAATCAATAAAGCACAATAGCATAAAGATAAATGCATGTCCAATACTCGACTAATGCAAAATACATGAAGTATATGCATCTAGGAACAAAATCCTACTAGGGCACAAGAGTAATATAAACGAAAACAAAACAAGGAAAATGTCTTCTCCCCTTTAGTATATGCATCTCTCCTATAGCTTTCTCCCCCTACAAATGTGCAGGAGGTAGAATTACTCCCTCTAAGAGTGTGCACATGAGTCATATAGATATGACGATACAAACCTGTATACTCTCCGGTATACTCTCCCCCTTTTTGTCACGAATAGACAAAACAATCAAGAGGAATGAGGGAAAGAAAAGAAGATATGAGCAAGGGTATGATGCATGAGGGGTGTAAGATGAATGAGAAAATGAAGCTCAAACATAAGACAAAAACATAAATAAAAAAAATGCTACAAAGCATAAAGAACATGACATGCTAAGGATGATGGAACATGATGTAAACCTAGGCATGACAAAAATATAAGAACATGTTAAGTGCTAAAAGGTCTAAAAAGACTTGACTAGCATGAGAGAAGTGCAAAACATGTCAAGTGTTAGAGTGTGTGCAGGAAAGGTGCATCTAGTGTGCATGTGAGATGCATAACCAATGCATGAATAAGCACTCACAGGGCAAAGTGCATAAAACACACCACCAATGATCAAAACATGATAAACATGAATAATTATGGTGATCCCCAAAGTTTGGTACTCATCGGAGACCAAAACAACGAGAAAATGTCATTTGGGCATTTTATTAAACACTTAGAGTGCACACACTACACATGTATGTTAAACAATGCAAGAACATATGAAAATCTTGCCTAAATACATGTTATTTTTGCCACAAGGGGGCCAACATCCAAAGCAAATCATCATTTAAAACAGAGCCCAATCAAAAGGATTGACAAAAAATAAGTTTTCCAACTCCCATTTGAGAAAATCCCAACTATGAACATAAAACCCCTAAAAACATAATCTAAGGATCAAAATCAATGAAAAGTGTTAAAGATTACCTTAAAGATGTTAATGGAATGAAAAACACTTGAATTTAGTTGGGTTTTGCTGTAGAAACATTAAAACAGAGGTTTGGGAGAAGATGAGAGACGTTTAAAACAAATGACCCACGAAATGACCTTTAAAAAGCTGATCTGGAAATTTTCGCTGGTATCTCGCTGGTTAGCTTCCCGCGAAAATCTTGCTAGTATCTTGTTGGTATTTCGCTGGTAAGCCTTACTTGCGAAACAGTTGCGAAACTCTCTGTGTAAAGCTGAAAAAACTTGAGAATTGGACCATTTAACTCCCTGAAATGGGTCATGAAAACACCCAGAAAACATGTTTTTCATACAAAAACAATTTGAAAAACATGGGTGATACAAATCACTTCCAAAAGCAAACAAAAAGAACAAAAATCTTTTTGGTTTGATCTACATATGGTTGAGCACATATATATATCACATTTGAACAAGTACAATCACACAAATGAAATAGATATTTATTGAACATTAAACTTGTGTGTTGTGTGTGTGAAACAAGTGTGGAATAGTCCTTAGTGAAGCTTCAATGATCAATTCAATCAAGTCATACACAGCCGGTACTAAGTCAAGTGGACAATCTCAATTATAGAAATGAATATGTATGACCTCCCACAAAAATGATTACAAAATATTTGAAGCTTTTCATTTGGCTTCTTTGCAAATCATAACATTTGATCATTTTTTGAGCAATACATCTCTTTTTGAGATTGGTGCTTGAAATTTTTGATATTTTAACATTGAGAGATAGCCTTTGGCTTTTTTTTGGCACCATACATTTTAATATAAAAGTCGCTTTCCCTTTTTCCTAGTCAAATACTAGTAAGTGCGACAGGTTTTTGTAGCTCATTATCTCTTTTCATTTGGAGATTTACATTTGGTGAGCTCTATAGCAAAAACATAAAAATAAAGTGGGAAGAGATATAGGCTCAAGTCTATGCAAGTATCAAGACCATCAAGACTATTGACCAATCATTCATGACAAGCTTGAAGATCTATTTACAACAATCACACATAGTTTTCAAGATTTCTCTCACAAAGATATATGTGCATACATAACAAGCTAAACTCGTAAATGCACTATGCCATTAGTACAAATGTACTAGGCCAAACTCACATGTGATATGTGCTTAAAACTTATACGATCAAACTTTTTGAATTTTTCATTTTTTATGTGATTTTGGATTTTTACTCACACACACACACAAAAGAAAAAAAAAAAAACATAAAAGTAAGATAAAAAAAAAAAAAAAAAAAAAAAAAAAAAAAAAAAAAAACAGAAGAATGCATATAAAGAGATGTAAGATGTACAAATGCATGACAATAAAGCATCTAATGCATGAAGGGTCCTACAAAGATCGAAAGAATTAGATCAAGGACTCTAATGCATGAAGGGTCCTACAAATATTGAAAGAATTAGATTAAGGACCAAAAGAGCACAAACTCAACCATAGGAACCTTCCTCATCCAAACATAATGATTGTTTAGAATGAGTGTCTCAAGAGAAGTGAGACGAGGGTTGGAAGAATGAGAACCGGAGATGCACATAGATAAGGAGGTAAGAGCATTAACCATTTTCTTCAACAACTTACCATTTTCCATCCAATCCGATTTAGCTTTCAAAGCACAACTTCCAAAAAGCTCAAGTTTCTCTTTTCTTTTGATTCTCTTAAGAGCTTGAAACTTAGAGCAATGAGGTCTTAAATGACCAAAGGCACTACAATGGTGACAAACAATGTGTTTAGGTCCACTAGACTTTTTGGTAAGGGATCTAACAACAAAGGTTTGTTCTCTTTTTAACATGGGGCATTGGGATCTTATGTGACCGATCACACCGCAATGATGGCAAGTAGGAACAAACTTAGATCCACTCAATTGCCTAGAATGGGACCTAAACAAAGGCTTAGGCTTAAGAGCCTTTCTCTCCACTTTTTGATTTCTTTTATGTGGAGGAATGTACACCGATTTGTCTTTTGAGGTAGAACACACAATAAGCACAAAATCTGGTACCACAACATGATCGCAACATATATTTTCTTCCGTTTTAGCAACAGGTTTAGCAATCAAACACTTGGCATGCATCTTAAGAGATTCATTTTCAGATTTAAGATCATCAACAAGTTTGTTAGACAAAACAAGTTTAGCATCCAAGTCCCTATTCAAACATTCAAACTCTTTCAGCTTTTCAAGAGAAATTTCAGCAAGATTCTTATATTTCTCAACCAATTTGTTGGATTCATTGAGCTTAGCAATCAAATCATCCTTTTCACAAACTAACTTGCTCAAATTCTTTTAAAACTTCTTAGTATCTTTCTTCAAGAGTTTGATGTTAGGAATATCAACAACAACACCTAAAGATTCATGTAACATGGCATCACAATCATGAGGATAAACACTCATAGAGGCATTTTTACAAACACATGACATGTTACAATCACCAACATCCACAGAAGCATATAAAGCATTATCCGTGACAAAACACACAAGGGATCAAGGATCACACTTAGGTAATAAAACCAAAACAAGTGTACCCGCTCTGATACTAATTGAAAGCTCGAAATGTGTGAAAACACAAGAGCTTGTTTAAAACCCCAATTCAAATTACGGCTTGGTTGATTTTACACTAACTTAATACTAAGTGCGGAATAGTGTAAACGTAAGCAAACAAGTAAGAGAGCTACTCTAATTCATATTTAAAGCAACACAGCAATAAAATGAAATAAACAAGAGTAGGGAAGAGAGATGCAAACACAGATAACACCGAGAAATGTTATCGAAGAGGAAACTAAAGAACTCGGCGAAAAACCTCTCCGTCGCTCTCCAAGCGGAAATCGATCCACTAGACAATCAGTTGTGATACATGGGTAAGCAAGAGACTCTCCAAGACTAATCTACCTTCTGTACCTAAGCCTTCCAAGCTCCTACTCCAACAAGGCTTCTCGAAACCGTGTCTTGTTTAGCTCTTCGGATCCCGTAACAAGCTCCATGTTGCATCCGCCAACTTTGGCATCTTCCAATGCTTCCCAGCAACACCAAAAACACTCACTACACTTTGAAAATGTGTGGATTGTGTTTGGGTACAAATCTCCTCTCAAAGTATGATAATGGGAGAGGGAAGGAGAAGAGGCTACAATTAATTCTCACTAAGGATGAGTAGCTCTCTCTCAAAAAGATGGGTGTGTGTATTGTAGAAAACCTGTCTAGGATTTTTCTCTCTAAATGGCCTCTCTTACATTTGTGGGTAATGAGGGTACATATAGTATGGGTGAAGGGTAAGGAATTCACACATAAAAATCCTCCAGGCAGAATGTTTTGCGACTGTCTCGCGGGAAGGCCTTACTCGCGAGACACTCTTGAAAACGACAGCCTAGCACGACTCTTCAGCTTCCAGTCATGTGCTCCTCACATGCTCTTTCGCGGCTTAGCTTCTCGCGAGCTTCTCGTGAAATCCACTAATTCTTCATTTAAGTTTGAGTCTTCACCAACTTAATACTAAACCCAATACAATAAAATCCCACAAAATACAAGGAGCAAAATTAGAGTAATTACAACACTTTTTGTCATGAAATAAAGCCAACATAAAACATAGTTGTAAATCATAACTTTACATACTAAAAGTTGGCTATATGAATTTGAAGGAAATTTAATTTTTTTTATAGTCATAATTATACAATTTTAATTCTTTATTGATTTTTTTTCATGGTACATTAAGTTATATTAAAATATTGTATTGTAGATGAAGATGCTGACGAAATTGGCCAACTTAAGCTATAATTTGCAAGTATGAATATTTGCAGTGCTGAATCTACTACCAATGTTGAGTAGATTAAGATTGAGGTGTAATTCTTATAAAATATTTACTTATTCTTTTTTTATTTAATATGTTATGTTTATTTTTAAATCATTTTTTTTTTAGTTTATCTTTCTAAGTAATCTAACTTTACTATTATTTTAAATGCAACAGGAACTTATGCACTTAAGAAGATTGATAACTTGCTACTTTGCTGGCTTACTTGTTTTGTTTGTTTTAAGATCTATCTCTTTTTAAAGATGTAAACTTGTAATTATATGCATTTTGACAGTGATCTATTAACATTGAAGACTTTTTCCATCATGAATTTATGACTATAAATAATTTTTGTCATGCTCAAAACTATTGGAATTGGAAGGATATTAACAAGTGGCATTAAGTGCAATTCATTTGCTTAATTAATTTTATTCATTCTCTCTAAATAAGTTGTTATTGATTCGTTTTTGTAAAAAAAAAAAAAAAAAAAAAAAGTTTGAAAAATACAGGTCAATCCGACCCGAAACCCGATTGACCCGACCCGACCCGACCCGACCCGACCCGCCTATTTTGCCACATCTACTCAAATAACTAAATGACACCCTATTATTAATATTTTTATATAAAAACAAATGACACCCAAACAAGTTGCGGTAGTTGGCAAAGCATGTTCCCAAGGATATGTCCGTAGAGTTTTTTTTTAGTTTTTTTGAAAAGAGAAAGGGAAAGGAGGGTCGAACATGCGATGCAATGAGAGGAATGGGTAGCACGGGTTTTAAAGTTAGGAAAATATATAATTTCACAATATATTTTGGTTGGGATTAGATTCTGTCCTTGAAAAGTAGTTCCCACTTTCCAGCAGAAGGCATTGCCAATGGACTACTCTTTGCCACGGAAGACACGTTATGTTTTTTATGTTTTTGTTTTGGAAAATGCTTTGACCATCGAAAATGACCCAACACTTTTCCTTGGGCGTTTTTAATGGGTGTTTTACAAAGGACATGCTTTACTTGTCCTTAATGAAAAGCCTTTATTTCTCACGACTACACCACCACCACTCAATTCTTAACTACTGAAAGCACCACCACCACTCAATCACACCAGAATGTCATTCTTAACTTCAGAAATGACGTCATGAATTTAATAATGGCTGAGTTTCCTTTCACATTATAATCTGTCTTGAACCCACCCCTTGACTTCTCAGTTGACCAAGAAGAACGACATAGCTTCATATATTTTTAGGCCGAAATTACTTCTTTTTTGTTTGTTTTTTTCTTATGAAGAAACACCGAAAGGTTCAACTTTATTCTTCCATCAATGGTCAGGGGCGGAACAATGCTTGACATGGGGGGACTCACAAATATTTTATGAAGACTTGGCCTTCACAAGAAAATAATATTTTATAAATATGTAGTGTCTTTGTGACAAAAATTATTTTTATCAACTTATTTTACTATTCATTTTATTTTTGATACCATTCACAAATTTTATTATATTTTTTGATATTATTTATAAGTCACATTATACTATTTTAATTAACTTATAAAAAAAAATTTAATTTCAACAAAATAAACAAAACTCAAACAAAACCTTACCCTCCACAAGAAAATAATTAGACTCTGCTGTACATGTCTGGTCTCTGTCCCCTTCCCCAGATCACACTACTCATTTTTTTAGTTTTGATTTTAATTTTTCTAGCATTTGGCTTCGGCACCAATTCAGCCACACTCTCTCCCTTTAAAAATATAAGAATTATGTGTGTGGGGTTGTGTGCATGTACCGTGGTACTTTGAGTTCTTTCTGAATTGTGAATCAATCTGATAATTTAGTCTCGACCCCTAAAGTAAAATTCCTAATTTCGTCCCGTCAAATGTCAATAGTGAATCATTATTGTAAACATCACAGATTTCCTGAGGAATAGATTCTATCCATATAAGAGTAGAGTTATATAGGGTCTGGCTCTCCTAGCAAGTCTATGAGCAACAATATTTCCAAATCTCTTGACATGACAAAAATTAACTTAAGAAAACAAAGATATAACCAACTTGATGTCTTGAAGGAGACCGAAATCTGCTAGCTGCATGGTCCCCATATTAATGGCATCAATGCTAATCTTTGAATTCCTTCAACTATCACTTTCCCAAAACCCAGCTTTTGAGTTTCCTGGATTACTATTTTAGTTCTTATATTTTAAAATTATTTCTAATTTGATCATTATTTTTTTTTAACAATCAATTTGATCTATATAACTTTTAATTTATTGTCAATTAATTCCTACTTTCAACTCACTTTAGTCTCGACCCCTAAAGTAAAATTCCTAATTTCGTCCCGTCAAATGTCAATAGTGAATCATTATTGGAAACATCACAGATTTCCTGAGGAATAGATTCTATCCATATAAGAGTATAGTTATATAGGGTCTGGCTCTCCTAGCAAGTCTATGAGCAACAATATTTCCAAATCTCTTGACATGACAAAAATTAACTTAAGAAAACAAAGATATAACCAACTTGATGTCTTGAAGGAGACCGAAATCTGCTAGCTGTATGGTCCCCATATTAATGGCATCAATGCTAATCTTTGAATTCCTTCAACTATCACTTTCCCAAAACCCAGCTTTTGAGTTTCCTGGATTACTATTTTAGTTCTTATATTTTAAAATTATTTCTAATTTGATCATTATTTTTTTTAATAATCAATTTGATCTATATAACTTTTAATTTATTGTCAATTAATTCCTACTTTCAACTTACTTATGAAAAATGTTTATACGGCAAATAAAAATAATGTGCACTGCTAATGTATTTGAATTAAGCTTAAGTGGTTAATAAAATAATAATAATAATAATAATAATAAAATTTAATAGATATTAAAAAAAAATGTTATATTAGTCATTTACTTCTCTTACACTCCATAACAAAAACTACCAAGCTTGGCTCCCAAAAAGCTACAGAAGCTGGGTAAGGTTTTAAAGTTGGAAAAATAAGAATACAAGAGCTGATGCAATTCAGGTCTCTCAAATTTCAACAATAAAATCAATACTCAGACCTAACCCTCTCCCTCTAATCGTGTCTCTCTCCTTCATTTCACCCTCTCTCAAACCCTAAGGCCCTTTTTGGTTCCTTGGATCTTTGTTTTTATTTTCAAAGCTTTTTTTTTTTTTTTTCCTCAACTAAAAAAAACCGCATGCATTGCTTGGCACCAATTTTCTGGTCTAGTTTGGTTTTTTCCCCATTTTATCTTCCAATTAAATATTAGATCATGCAAATAAGTGCCTTTAGAGTGATGGTTAACAATCCATTTTAAAGAAGTTTTGACACCATTTTTATGGGAAATGAAAAAAACTGTCAAAACATTAATTGTTTTATTTTCTTTTCCCATAAAAATTTTCTTTAAATTGATTGTTAATTATTGCCCTAAAAGCATCAGTTAGCATTTCCCTTAAATATTTACCTCCACCACCACTCTTAGCAAGAAAGGAACCAGGTGAGGCCTAGAGGGGCCTGGCCACCCTTGATCTTAAGAAAAAAACATTCAAATATAGAAATATTTTCAGCCCAAAAGTAATATGTATATATTTGGATCCCCTCTTTCAAAAATCTAGGCTCTTTTCCAAGATCATCAATCGAGCCTAGCCCAAACCAAATCGTGTCAATTCTCAACCTAAAAACTTAACTAATTTTATTAAAAAAAAAAAAAATTAACAAAATGAAAATTAATCTTTGAAAGGGAAGGACTTAGAAGAAGAAAAAAAAAAGAGAAAAGAACAGTTGGGGCCTTGGAAAATCTTTAGAAAATTTGCTTACCACTGGAAGTTTCATTGCATATCGACCAAGCCACTGCCTTTTTTCAGTTATCAATTTTCCACCTCATGTCTGATGTCACCCCCTCACCATCTAAGGGTCATCAAATAGCCCATGTCCCACAGCCCGACCCAGAAACCTGACGACTCACTGGGCTAATGGGCAGCCTGGCCCGTTGTTATTGAGGCCCATGGGTAGCCCACTAGCCTAGTGGATCAAGCTGTGAGCTAGTTTTTATGCCCATGGGTACCCGGTGGGCTAGCCCAATAGCCCAACCCATTGCCTAACTCATTGGCCCAGCCCAATAACTCATAATTCTTAAGAGACCTCCCTCAACCACTAAGATACTCAAAGTAATTGTGCTAAACTTAGTTTACTAAATATATATTTTTCTAGTAGTCTAGCAAATTTGAATTAACCATTTGACATTTTTTTTTATTAAAGATAAAAATAAAAAACTATGTAAAGCCTTAATAAAAAAAAATTATATAGGTTTCCATCAACAAAAAAAAAAATTAAATAGATTTGACTATAAAAAAATTTGTAATTAAGTATTAAATTCTTTAATTCTTTCCTTTAAAAAAATAGATTGATTATTCCCTTATAAAAAATTGATTCTTTCCTTATAAAAGTAATAAAATAATATGCTAACACAAGCCCATGGATAACCTATTAGGCTCAACCCGATAGCCTAGCTTGTCAAAGACAAAATGGGCATTGTCCATAGGCAGGGTCATGGGTTGAGGTTTTCTCTTTCGGCCCAGCTCGACCCAGCCTGTTAATTAGTCAATAGCTTATTATGCCCAGTCCATGGGCCAAGTAAAAATGGACTGGGCCGGCCCTATCCGACGACCCTTATCACCGTCTTCTCTTTCCTTTTCTTCTTTCTTCTTATTTTTTTATTTATTATTATTTTCTATTTCGCCTTTTGCTTTCCCCCTATTTTCCTTGTCTTATCTACCGTGAATCTCTATGCAAAATTTTAAATAAGTGTTGTGTGATCAGTAATCTGTGATGGGAAATGACACCCATCCACAAGTCACAAGCCACGCGGCTTATGTTGTATTTATATTTATATTTTCTTTAACTCGGTACAAATTACAATATTTGGACAATTCATCTTCTAACTCTTTAAAAAAAAAAAAAAATACAACATCTTCGTCTGAGGAAGAGAGATCTTAATAAAGGTTGTAGTAATACCCATATAGACTATGAGATGCTTTCAACTCCTTAAGAACTTTGTGACAAGATTGAAAGAATGATAAGGAAGTTTTGGTGAGGACAAAGACACCAAGAGGGTGTTTGGTAGAGTAGTTTGAAATGTGATTTTTGTAGTTTTTTGAAATATGTGTGGGTGAAAAAGTGTGTAGAAATGTGTGTAATGTTGTTTAAAATGTAAAAATGTGAGTTTGAGATGTTATAACAAACAGTCCCAAGAATCTAAGATAGCGTGGCTAAACTGGAAAAAGATGTGCAAACCGAAGTCAAGTAGGGGTATGGGATTTTGTAATATCCAAGCCTTTAGCTTGGCCATGCTTGCAAAACAAGAATGGAGGCTCCTCTCTAAACTAGACTCTCTTATAGCTCGAATCTATAAGGCCACGTACTATCCTTATGGGGATGTCTGAATTCCAAGCTTGGTTCTAATCTCTCATATGTGTGGAGAAGCATCTTTAAAGCTCTAGAAATAAATAAGGGAACCTGGTGGAGAATAGGCAACGGGAAAATGATTCATATTTGGGATGATAAATGGCTCCCCAAACTAAACCAAAAAATTGGTGCCAAGCAATGCATGGAAAGTTGGAAAATTTGTTTTTTTTTTTTTTCCTTCTAATTACTCATATTCACTTTACGCAAGCTTTCCATATCCTATGGTTTTTGCCCTTATCGATGAAGAGACTAAAAGATGGAAAGCTGGTGTCTTAAACATTGTTTCTCCCCTTTGAAGTTGAAACAATATTAAACATACTCCTAAGCTATAATCTGCCAAAAAAATAAAATAATTTGGGTGGTCAATAAAAAAAGGGGATTTCACTATAAATAGTGCATACTACATTGCCCTTAACATGGTGGAATCAACAGAAGGAGAGTGCTCTCATGAGGATCCTAGAAAGCCTTTATGGAAGAAGATTTGGCAGCTAAAAATCCCTCCAAAAGTCCAAATCTTTGCTTGGAAAGCTTGCGTAAATGCTCTACCTACCAAGTTAAACTTGAGCAAGAGAAGGATTAATAATGATAGTGCTTGCCCTTTGTGCGAATCAGAGGCGAAATCCATAACCCATGTTATTTTTATATGTAAGTTTGCTAAGGAAGTGTGGGAGAAATGGAAGGAATGTCCAGTTTCAATCAATGACAGTAGCCAGATTTTTCATATGTTTCACTGCACATTCTAGCTGAAGGGACAACTAAGGATTTGGAAATTATGGTAGTGACAGCTTGGTCAATTTGGTACAGTCAAAATCAAAGTGTGCATGAGGCTGAGTTTGAATGTTAGATGCATGTTAATGTGTTTAATTATAGAATAACCTATTAGAAGACTTTTTGTTGGGATTAAGATTTGGAACACAATAAGTGAAGGCGGACCTACAGGTCGAGTGTAATTGGGTGCCTAGCAGCTTCTCATCGCTATACCCAAACTTTGAACACGTGCTCTTGGAATGTTATTGAATTTATCTCTAAATTTCATTATCACTCTTACATCTCATCATCTTAGTTGTTACACGTGGTTGTTGCACACTTGACGTGGTCTATGACATTTATTTATTATTATTATTATTATTATTGGTTCTTTATGGTGATGATATCACTATTAAACTTTGGATTGTGTAAAGTAAACTTAGAATCTATGTATTGTTAAAATTTTATTTTTAATTATTTTGTTATTTTTGACTTTTAGTATTCTTTTTTTCATTTGTCTATTTATTTGCATGTGAAAATTATAAATTGACTCGTAATCCAACTTGACCCATTGGTTAGCTAGGTCTACATCAGAATACTTGGTTACCAACTCAAGTTTGAATCATGTACATAGCAGTGAGTGGGAGCCAGTGAAATTTGAGTCATTCTAGTAAGGGAATGTCAATTGGCACTTCATAGGGGAAAGGATGTGTCAATTGGCCTCCTCGGAGTGTTAATCAACACTTCCTCTATATTTATGGATTTTGCCGATCCTGCACTTCTTGTGCATTCGTATTAGGCTGGTGATAGAAAAGGATTCCTTCTGCTTTTGAGTTTAGGAACTTCTGTGATCAATACAATTCTTGAATTGTTCTAAAAGATAAGGAGAAAAAAATAAATAAAGGTGCTATTGGATTCGTTTGAGAGCTCTATAGAGTATGAGTTCTTTGAGCAATTTTGTTTTTTTGAGTGCATAAATAATTCGTAATCATTCTTTGATATAAATGACTCATATCCATGGTCCTCATAGGTATAGACTATCGCCAAACTGTTAGGTATACACATGTAAGTGAAGTCCCACATTGAATAATGATGAGAAGGATGAGTAGTTAATATAACATAATTGAGTACATATCTATTAGTTTTCGATCTTTTAGGTTAAAGTGTCTCTATATATTATATTAATTATTCAAGAAAATCTCTCAATGTGTTTACCTCCCCCAATAAGTGGTATTAGAGCCTATGGTGGTGTGGGCCAAAGGTAGCAAGGTTATCGAGGTTCCTTTTGTAGTTGGAGCTAGGCAAGTCCCTTTGCAGTTGGAGCAAGGATGGTATATTGCACCAAGTAAGCCCATAAAGCCCATATAAATGATCTAAAAAAAGACTCAACAAAAGAGTATTATTGCCAATGGTGCAAGACAATGCATTAGTGAAGAAAAAAGCTCATTAGGTAAGGGGAAGTGAATAGGACTTGTTCATGGCCACAGAGAGGTCTTGAAGTCCACTAGAAAGGCAGAGATTCATACATGAGGGGGAGATTATTGGGAATACATGTGTGAATGAAGTCTCACACTGAATAATGACGAGAAGAATGAATAGTTAATATAACATAATTTAGCACATATCCATTAAACTTAGGCTTTTTGAGTTAAAGTGTATCTTTATATGTTATATTAATTATTTAAGGAAACATTCTAAAGTGTTTATCTTCCCAACACAAACTACATAAATCCTTATTTTTCTTTTCTTGTATGTAATTTTTTCCTCATTTTTTCTAATTTATAATACCCATTGTGTGTTTATGAGAATTTTCACAAGTCAATTCTAGTGTTCATTATCATTAATCTTGTTTGCACTGCTTAAAATAGAATTTATAAGCAAAAAGCAAAAGAAAGCTATTAAATCCATTGTTCAGGACGGAACTACACCAGTATAGAAATTACGACACAAAACTTACTTGCAAAGCTTCAAACTCCCACTTGTTCGTTACTATTACGTCTCTGTTCAACCTTCTTCTGAAATCTGCTACAAAATCCTCCAGCATGTTTGTTAAAATCAATTCCTTCAGAGCAAGCAGCTGCTCTAGTCCATTTGTCCTTTTCAGTTCTTCACAACCTCTAATTTCTAATTCTACAAGTTGGGACATGGAACCCGTTTCTACTGTCCACTGCTCAAGTCTCTCTAGCTTCCACAATTTCAAGACACGGAGTTTAGGAAAATGGCCATCAAGACAAGCCATTTCTGACCCTACATAGGAGCCAGCAAAAAGTCTAAGGGTGTTCAGATGAGGCAACTCCCCTAGCACCAGCATTGGATCATTTTCAAGTTTGGACATCGACAATTTAAGGATTTTGAGGTTTTTGGGAAGGTTACCTATGTCGTGATCTTTTATCACTCCAAACAAATGCAAGTTTGAGAGAGACTGATGGTCCTTCATAGGACTCAACTCGAGGTCTAAAGGTTGTCCAAATGGATCTCTTGACCTCAACCTTAAGGTTTGAAGGTTGTCTAGTTGTGAGATGCACTCGGCTGTTTTCTCCGCTGATATTGAATTGCATGTCAGTCCCAATTTCCTTAGGCTAGTGCACCTGTCCAAGCCATATATCTTGGGGTCCTTGGACCCAATAAGTAGTCCCGTTAAGGTATGAAGGTTGGTTGAAGACTCTTTTGATGGCTTCAGAATGGACACCTCGTTCATGCAGACATGTCGAAGGCTCTTTATCTTCAAAATGGGACTTGGCAAAGTGGTTATATTAGTATACTTCAAATCTAAAGTCTCCAGGCTCGGTAGATCCCCGATAGATGCCGGACATGAATCTAGACCAGTCCACCGCAAGCCAATGTACCTTAAATTTTGCAACACTCCGAGATTGTCAGGTAATAAAGGTTTGTAGACACCCTCTAGATCGAGCACCTTGAGCAAGACAAAGACTCCCCTTTTGATTATTGTCATAAGCAACATACCAATTTCTCTGTTGGACGTATCTTGTTTTTGGGTGTCAAAAGAAATGTATGAGCAAAGATGTTCAACGTGATATTCTGAAGTAGACTTGGTGCCAAATTGATCTGCAAGCCTCCGAATATTAAACTCAAGTGAGTCTGCGGATGTACAATAATCTGACTTGCTATGGTGGACGTGAAGAAAGCCTATCTCCTCGGCTTTTGGCCAGGGCCGGCCCTAGGCCTAGGCCACTTAGGCCATTGCCTAGGGCCCCCTACTAGAGTAAGGCCCCCCTGGGGGGCAAAAATTGTTTTTTTTTTTTTTTTTTTTTTTTTTTTTGGAGATATTAAAAAAATTTAGTTTACATTTTTTTTTTTTACTATTAAGAAGGCCTAAAGAATTAAATAATGCTAGAAATAGAAATAAGAAAAATTTAAATAAATAGATCTTATAAATAAATGTGTTACCAATCACAAGTAATTCAAATAGGAAAATGCTAAAAATACTATAAATTTTACTACATAACTTTTATAATTTGATGTGATAGTGAATATGATAGGTAAACTTCAACATGCTATTAAATGCATTTTTGAATGAATTTTTGTGATTGGTGATATATCTTTGTAATTCTCATGTTGTAAATTTTATAATATCTCTAGCATTTTTGTAAACCTCATGTCACTGATCACATCCGTTACAACATTAGTTTGTAGTAAAATTTGTTATAACTTTAGCATTATCTAAAAATAAACCATATTAAAAAGTAAAAAAGAAAATATTTTTAAAAAATTATATAAAATGCTAATTAAATATTATTTAGGTGATAACATAAAGGCCCCATTTGAAGATTTCGCCTAAGGCCTCCAAAATGTTTGGGCCGGCCCTGCTTTTGGCAAAAACACATCGTAGAGATAACATGGTATACGACATGTTTTGGGGGTTCCATCTGACTTCTGTCTTGCTATTTCAATCATGTTTCTACACACTAGTTCTTCCAAATATTTCTTGGGCATATCTTCTTTGTGGACATCACTGTCATTGGGTGAAACTTGAACAAATCCCTCTGCAAGCCACAGTCGGAACAACCTCCTTGTGGGGATCTCATACCCTTTAGGAAACAAAACCAAATAAAGGAAACAAGGTTTTAACACAGATGGTAGTTTTTGATAGCTCAAAGCTACAAACTTTAACAGAGGCGATTGACCTGCATCAAAGTGTGCCAAATTAATTACTTCAGACCACTCACTTGATTCCATCCTTGACAGCACTCCTCCCAATAGAACAATTGCTGAAGGCAGACCATGACAGACTCTCAAAATTCTTTCCCTGAAGCTGTTTATGTCTGTGTTATCTGAGCTATTTTCCGATCTGCCTACTTTCTTCAAGAACAATGACCAACTACCGTCATCGGTTAATGGCATCAGATTCAGCGGGAAACTCCATGGATCAGCGTGCAATTGTATGTTTGAACTATGAGTAGTAAGGATGACTCTACTTCCATTCGCAGCGTCTGCAAAGGGATAAGCAAGCATGAGCCAGACATCAATTGTGCAAACATCATCCAAGACAATAAGAAACCTGACCTCCATTAGAATCTTAAAAAGCATAGCACACAGTTCTTTCTCACTCATAAGCTCTACATCCTTCAACACGCATATTGGAATCTGTTTGAGTATGATAAGCAACATATCCTTATATGTGAAATCCTTGTGAACATGAAGCCACGCACGACACTGAAAATGCTGACGAATATCTAGTCTATTGTAAACATTCCTCACCAGAGCTGTCTTGCCAAGTGGTTCTTCGCTAACCAGTGAAATCACACGGAGACTGTTCTCATTCTCGTCAAACAATCGAGCTACCAGTTCCTTTTCATCATCTTCACGCCCAACAAGTACAAAATTCTGCTCTTGATCGTATAGTTGGTTGTGCCCTCCTCCAACTGCTGAAACTTGAGCAATTGGTTGAAGGGTCATCTTTGAAATTTCATCTGAGACATCTTTCAATCTATTTACGAATTTCTTCATTTCGCAGCTGAACTGTAGTAGGCGCCATGATGGAAACGGAAACAGCTTTAATGGCGTTCTAAGAATTCTATAGATACCCTTTTGTCTCCTTTGTGCCGTGGGGAGGACGAAACTTTCAGTGGTATCTTTTGCAGAGTAAATAGTGTGCAGAAGCTTAGACTTGAAGTCATTGTTACTGGTATCTGCTTCGAGGAAGATCAAAATTTTGCTGAATTCGTTAATAGCATTAGTCACACGATTTCTTAGTCCTGGAAAGGCAAGTCTTTCCTCATCAAGCAGTTTCTGTAATTTCTCTAATAAGATTGAAACGGGCACATCTACTACCATGGTTTCTCTCATTCTTCTCTCCTTTATCACAAAATCATAACTGGAAAATTGAGGAAGGAAAAATGGTAACTTGGATCAATGGACTACTAGATGGAATTGGTTTCTTTGTAGTTTGTAAGAGACGGTTTGGATGGCTTGTTTCCATAACTCAATTCTCTGTTTTCTTAACTCATAATTCAAAAATTGTGGGACTCATAACTAGAAGTCCGTTTGATTGCATCATAACTCTATTTCTATCACTCAATTCTCTAATTTTTGAGTTATGAGTTATAGAAACTGAAAACACATTTTGACTGTTTTCAGTTTCCAAAACTCATAACTCAATGGCATTTTTGTAATTAAACACACATGAGACCCACTAGTCATAACTCAACCGTAACTTTTGACCAATCTACCTTTCTTTTTTTTTTACCTGTTCGGTCTTCAGTTTTGGGTTTCTTCTCTTTTCTTTTTTTTTTTTTTTTTTTTTTTTTTTTTTCTTCTTTCACTAGGTTTTGTCTTCAGTTCTGGGTTTTTTTTTTTTTTTTTTCTTCTTCTTCTTTCACTGGGTTTCCCTTTTTTTTGTCTATTTTTTTCACTGGTTCGGTGAGTTTGGGTACTTAAAAAAAATTTAAAAAAAAAAAATTTGCACCAAGTGATAGGTATGGGGCCCACAAACAGTGTGAAATTTTTTTTTATTTTATAAGACAGGGGGAAAAATATTGAGTGATGAGTAATGAGTGATGGTGCCAAACAGGTAGGGTATTTTAAGTGATGAGTGATGAATGATGAGTGACGAGTGACGGAAATTGAGTGATGAAAAAAGTGATCCAAACAATCTTTAAATATTCTCTTCTTTTTTTTTTTTTTTTTTTTTTTTTTTTTTTTTGTCCTTTTTCGATTACGCGTGAAGGCTCATGCTTTTACTATACTATAAGAAAATATTCTGTTTTACTTTTTTGTCCTTTTTCGCTGACGCGTGAAGGCTCTTGCTTTTACTATACTATAATAAAAGCTCCACCCATAAACCAGTAAATATTTTGTAAGCGTGCTTCAATAGTACTGTTTTGTATAGCGTTGGAAAATATAGAAAATATTTCCTAGCTAGATGGAACCATTATACTGTCTAAACATTCTATAGAATTGCTGATTTTTATATATATATATATATATATATATCTTTTTGTTGTGTTCGGTTAATGTGTGTCCTTAGGGTACACATTAAGCTTTTTAATTTTGGAAACATTTTCTCGGAAATTGAAAAAAATGTCATTACTTTTTCAATTTTCGAGAACATTTTTTCAAAAAATGAAAATTAATGTGTGCTTTTAAGACACACATTAGTAAAATCCCTTTTTGTTTAGTAAAAAGTGGATGATTCAAGAATACTACAGACATACCAACTATCATAACTAGATAGAGCAATCAATTTGTAAAGTGAAACAAAAAAAGTTGTAAGTCCTTGTAAAAAGTATTGTTGTAAAAAATGTTCACTATTTACGGTTAACCAATTTGGCATATTACAAATAGGGCTGTCCACGGGTCGGTTTGGGTCGGGTTTGTGCCTAACTTGGAACCGACCCACCGAAATCGGGTGGAGAAAAAAGCCACCCGCCACCGACCCGTCAGAGTAATCGGGTCGGGCTTCAGAACATCAACGGGTGGCGGGCGGGTCGGTCGAATTCGGGACGGCGAGAAAACGGTAGAAAAAACACAAATCCGACGAAAATCTCATCGGATTCGATGAGATTTCGCCAGATCTGGCAAAAATCTCACCGGATTCGCTGAGATTTCGCCAGATCCGGTCAAAATATCACCGAATCTAAGGGAAATAGCGCCGGAATCTGGAAAAATATCACCGGAATTTGGGTTTTTCGCCGGATTCTGGGAAATTTTGGCTGGAATCTAGGTTTTTTTGTCGGGTTCTGGAACTTTGGCAGGAATCTTGAAATCTTTCGGTCGGTTTGGGTTTTTCGGGTTTTAAGGGAGGAAAACCGAAACCCGACCCGTCGGAATTGGTTTCTAGTGATGAAGACCCGCCGTCGACCCGTCGGAGTAGTCGGGTTGGCCGGTTTCGGGTCGGCCGGTTTCGGGTCGGATCCAGTCAGTTCTTCGGGTGGGTCGGGTACTCAGATGAATCTGGACAGTCCTAATTACGAAATTGAGTGGGAAATTGTGAGCAGTGGATACAGTTGTTTGGACATATTTATGTTGAATGTTATTTGCCACTTTCCACCATTATTAATTTTGAAAATGCATGCAACTATATCTAGGAAAAAAAAATTACAACCACATCGTAATCCAGTTTACTTTGTTGTTAATGAAAAAATGTTGCTCAAAGTTATATCAAGATGTAGTGGGCAGACTCAAGAATATTATGCTTGGGGCCGAGATAAACAATCATATTAATTTGCAATTCAAGAAAAACTCAAAATACAACATTCATGCATACATACATACATACATACATATTGTTAGTTTTTTACCCCTGAACAAATAGTGTTTAACTAATTTTAAGGCCAAGTTATTAGTTAGATTAATTATTCAAGCCTTAGATTAAACTAATAATCAAACATATCATGCTTAAACATGGCAAAACGAGTGGGTTGGGTTGGGTTCGGATCGGGTCGGGTCAATCGGGTCACGGGTCAAAATGAGTCATTTTAAGCGGGTTAAAAACGGGTTTGGGTCAGTCGGGTTGCAGGCTGAGTCGGGTTGACCCGTATTTTTCACATGATTTTTTTTTTTTTTTTTAAAGAAAATAACATGTATTTGCCATTTGGAAAGTCATGCAACAAATTACTTGATGAAAATGCATTACTTTGAATTCACCACTTATATCAAGAACGAACTCAAGTAAACTTATTAATACTTATTCAATAATTTTAAAATTATACAATCCTAACATTGCTATCTAAAACAAAATAACACAAAGATAAGTAAAACAAATACACAAGTTTTATTTCTAGACAATATCAACATCCCAAAACATAAAACAAAATTACAAATGACTTATTAGATAACTCATTTGACAAAGAATAAAAACATATAAGAAATTTACAATCTTGAAATTTAATTTTATAATCTATTATCAATTGTGGTTGGCACTCTATTTCAATTTGAGATATACATTAAAGTTTGATTGTTTACTTATTTACACATGGTGACTTTTATGAATATCATTTTATTATTAAGTAACATACACTCTAGGAAATATCATAATTTATTTTGAAAAGCCATTTATTTTGGGCATAAATTATTAAAAAATAGTTCTAATCATTCATAATTTATGCTAATTTGATACTTTGACTTCACTATTTTCACAATTGTGAATGTTTCTCACACATGTCTACAATTTTAAATCTATATTTTTAACTCTACTATAACCAAGTTATCTTGGCATGTACTTTGCTATTTGATATTTAAAAGTCTTTACTCATTACAGAATGCTCAACCATTCATCATTCAATTAATTTGCATGCTGTTATGTAATGTTTCAATTGTTTCCTTAAAACTCACAACAAACAATTAAACCAATATTGTCTTAATTTAATTTTTATTTTTTTTACCAAAAAAAAAGTTTTAAAAAATGGTTTGGGTTCAGGTTGGGTCAGGTCGGGGTGACCCTCAAAAAACACGGGTCAAGTCACGGGTCAACCCGTTTTTGCTTCAGATCAAAAAAATCTTGTTCGGGTCAGGTATTTTTCAGGTCAGATCAGGTTAGAAAATTCTGACCCATTTTGCCATGTCTAATCATGCTTAGCGGAAAAGTAAATGACACAAAATATGATGATCTAGGAAAACCAATGAAACAAACTAGTTTCACAATAAAAATCTGAGGGGATTAATCCCAAGAAGAATAATTTACTATTAGATGGAGATTTACAGTTAGAATATCGATTCATAGTGTAGACACCTCATTTTGTACCCTAACAACTCAAGCCCTTATTCCCCAATGATGACATCACTCTAAGGCCCAAGGTTGATTTAGGGCTTGTAGACACCTCATTTCGTACCCCTTGCAACTTAGGCTCCGGTTCCCTAATGACAACATTACTCTAATGCCCAAGGTTGGTTTAGGGCCCAATCTTGTAAAATCTTGACTTGAGGAATTATTTATGGAAGAATAAAACTATTTTTAGAGAAGAAAGGCTACAGGAAACCCTAAGTGTGCGTACGCATACACACGTATGAGCATACACACTTAAATCATGTGTACACATACCCCGAGAATGCACACACATCTAGGGTTCTAGAAACTATGAGAGGAAAGCTTTTTTGCACATAAATCTGTGTGGAATGAATTCCACTTGTCTGGGAGCTACCCCACACCTCTATTTTACCACTATAAAAAAAGACATAAAAGGAACTTTTTCAAAAGGCAACGAAAACACAGAAGATTCACTAAAAAATAGTGAATCAAAGAAGGGGTTTCCACAAAACATCCTCAAGTTAAGTTTTTACGTGGTTGGGACCTATTCTGGTCTTGGCCTTTGAGTTCTAAATCTTACGAACCTACTGGTTTTGTTGTTGATTATATTGACTGAGGGGAACGATCAAATCAAGCTCTAAAGAGTTCTTGTGTTGAGGTAAAGGTTCTAACTTTAGCTCTTCACCTTTTTCTTTGTTGTTTTTTTGCTTTATGTTGCTTTAATATGCTTAAGTTAGTTTAAGTTTGCTTTGTGTTCTTAATAGAAGCATGATAGGTTCTTAATTTCTTGTTTTGTTTAGTTTTGTTGTTTTGTGTTTTCTGGGTTTTTGTTTCTGGCCGTGTATGTGTGCGCATGCTTCATGCATACGTATGCATACTTGAAGTGTGCGTACACATACAATTGGGATGCACATGCATACCCTATGTATGCGCACACACACTCATGCCTAGAAACCTAAATTCTGTTTTCTTTGCTTTTTATTTGTTTTCTTTCACATGTTTAGTCTCTACTTAGCTTGTTTTTCATGTTTTTGAGCCTTTGTTTGATGCTTTAACATGTTTTGTTTTGTTTCTTTTTCTTTATGCCCGCAGACCTCTGCATGCGCATGCATACCACTGACAAGAAACCTTAATCTAGGTTCGTGCTTTGTTTTCTTTGCTTATTCCACATCCTATGCCTTTGTTTTGATCCTTTTTCATAGATATAAGTCTTGCTTTACTTTTTCTTTTCTTTTTTCCTTTCACATGTTTAAATTAGGGTTTATCTTTTGTTTCTTTGTGTTGGTGCCATGAACACGCTTTCTCATATTCATGCATTAATGTCATAGGTGCTGAGATGTAGCAAGGTAAGTCATGCATTCAAATGAACACATATGATGTATGTTTAATGATTATGAACATGTTTATTTGGATGAGTTATTCCTAATGCATAGATGCAATTACATGTTACTTGGATCTTTCTATGCTTGTGTTTTTGCCATGATTGTTTGCTGCCTATGTTCCTGCCTTGGATGTGATATAATGCTAGATGAATGTTAGGTTGATATGAGATGCCATGTATGCTAGGCTTGGGTTGTGATATGTCATGATAGATGAATGATTAGGTTTTGGGATGATTGATGCCAGATTGTATGCTTAGATGTATGCTAGTGTGTGTATGTGAGTATAGATGCAATATTGAATGTGGCTTTAATAGGGTTAAGGCATAAGACACAATGAGTAGAAGCCAACCCTATGGTTGGGCAGTTTTAGGTGCCTAACACCTTCCCAAAACCGTACCTAAACTCCAAACCTATACTCTGATTGTAAGATCAAAAAGTCCTTCCTCAAGAGGACATTATATTTATGGTTCCTAGGCCATTGCAAAACTAAGTGGCGACTCCGCTAGGAATTGTGAGTTTAATTCCTATGTGTCCTATGTCTTAATCTTGATAAAGACTTATCCAATACTTGTTTGCACATATATCACTTGGTTCTATTGTCCCTTTTACCTTGGTTGGTGATGAGTGGGAAGATGGAAGTCTCCACTTGGGCCCAAGTATTTTGAAGTTCATCCCACTAACTCACAATCTGTGCCATTGGCTATGATGGGCTTTAAGTACGTTAAAGGTTTGCTGTCAATCCACAAAGGTCCACTTAGGCCCTTAGTTGGAATCATGGCCCATCTAATTGTGAGTGATCTACTTATCTATCCTTTTAGCTTTAAGGAGACTACCCACACTTAGAGAGATCAAATATCCTATTAAAAGAAGGTACCTTTTTATGTCTCTTGTTTTTTCAACCATAGATCTTGTGATCACCTAATTCTAAAGGATAAATAAAATATGTAAAAATGGAGGGATGACCCTAAAGTTATGGCATACCCTAAGACAATTGGGATAAAAGAAAAGAAGTTCTCACATGTAAGAGGCTTATCCCTAAGTCCAAAGATATATTTTAACTTGACATGTTCATAAGATCATAGCCTAATTGCTATCATAAGCCTAAATCAAATGGTCCTTTTGAAAAGAAGGACTTTTGGGCCTAAGATAACAAGTATGCTATGGACGTAACATCCAAAATCCTACAAAATCAATATGAATTTCCCTAATCTTGGGCTTCCTTATTATATGCAAGGCCCAAAATGATAAGAGATTCATAGGTTTTGAGAGGAGACCTACAATATGTTCTAGTTAGAGGGCTACTTCAAAGAAAAAAAAAAAAAAAAGAAAGTCTTTTGCATAGAAAAAAAAATTTCAAAAAAAAAAATCTTTTGCAAAGAAAAAGAATTCAAGAAAGAAATGTTTTACAAAGAAAAATATTTTCAAGGAGAAGAATTTAAAAAGTTTTGTAAGTGATTTTTTTAGAAAGGAATTTTCAAAAATAAAAAATAAAAAGAAAAATGAAAAAAGGAAAAAAATTTTGAAAAGAAAAGTTCAAAAAGAAGAAAAGAGATGATCCACAAAGCCATTTTATATCCTAAGTTTTGGGCCCATTAAAACAAAATTCAAATTAAGAGAGCCCAAGATTATGAGTATACCATAGACTTTGGAGCATGGTTTTAAAAACCGGTACGGTGAAAGAACCGGAAAATGAGCTAATTACCGGTTTTATGGTCGAACCGAGGTCCGACCGATGGTCGAACCGGTGACGTCATAAATAATTTAATTAATATTTATTTAAATTATATAAATAATTAATAATTTTTTAATATACTAAAAACATAATTAGGCTCATGACTAGCACATTACAAAGAGTTCACTACCACACATTTACTGATTTACAACATTTATCAACAAGTCATTGAAAGGCCATCAAAAAATCCTCCTCCAATTAGGCAATTACAGGGAAAAACAGTTAACAATTTGTACAAAATGGTGACTTGGCTTATCATTCATATTCTATTCTATTCAATAGATACACATTCATATTCTATTCAACAGACTCAACAATTTATACAAAATGGTGACTTGGCTTATCATTCTCCCTGCTTTGCTTCAAATCCACCCAAGTTACCATCCAACCCCAAACACAAAAAATGTAGGACATCCAAACAAACTCAACTCATCTATAGTTTTGTCTTCTAATAAAAAAATACACATATCACAACAATAAGTTCATTAGTCATTACATTTACATCCAAATGACAAATGACAAATAACAAATAAGTTCATTACATCCAACTAGCAAATAAGTTATAAAGTTTCAAAAAAACTACTAAGTTTTAACTTTTAAGACCCAAGCTTCATTCGTTATGAAGAAAATTGAAATCAATATCATCATGTGAACCAAATGCTCCACCACTAGCATCATCATCATCATCCTCTTCTTCATCTTCAACATGAATAGGATGATTTTTATCTCTAAATCCGGGAGGAGCATCATCTTCATCACCAAATGATTCCAAATTAATGTCATCATCGTCATCCTCAATCACTTCATTGTCCATATCTATACAAATTCCAAAACCAAAGAACAATATCATTTCTCATAAATAATAAATAGTCTAATTAAAATATGCATCTAAGCAAAGAATTGTTCTAAACTAACCTCTTTGTACATGGCTAGAAGACCCTTCTTCAATTGGATAGGCTCCCTCTTCATATAATGCATTTTCTATCTCCTCATGATGAAGAAATGGAGGTTCCTCATCTTCCACTACCCAAAATTCAGTTTTATCGATACTTGCATAGTCAATAGGATCAAAATTGAACTTCTTCCTTTTGACTCTATATCATGAGATGAACATAATTAATAATTTATTTAGTAACCAAATCATTTATATTTAACAATCACAAAGAACCCACTTGACCAAATCAATGAATCACTCATATTTCCCCACAAAAACATTGAAACAAAGAAACTATATAATATATACCTTTCTTTCAATCGGTAGTTATAATGAACAAACACAAGATCATTAAGTCGTTGATGCTCCAATCTATTTCTTCTTTTGGTATGCATTTGTTCAAAAGCACTCCAATTCCGCTCACATCTCGAAGAGGCAGCTGTTTGGCTAAGGATCCGAATTGCAAACTTTTGTAAGGTTGGAGCACAAGATCCAAACAACTTCCACCACTCATCTAAGTTCCATATAAAACACAAAACAATAATACAATGAATCAATAAACACAACTATACTTATCCCAAAAATATAAAAAAAAGCTATGATCTTTAAAACATATTTTTATTTTATTATTAGTTAAAGTAAACATTATCTTACCCGGCTGAGATGTCTTGGCTGATTCTTGAGCAAGTTGGCTTCCAAAAGTTTGTTCACGCTCTCGAAATAGCCTTAATTCCTCCACCAACTTCAACCGACCAACTGAAACTTTTGATTCAATAACATCTGTCACAGCAGATTGTGTCTCTAGCCTCTTATTAAGAGTGGAAGTGTCATATTGGAATGCAGGATTCAACCAATAAGCAGCAGCATGAATATCTCTATAGAATTGATTATCCCAACGATCCTTAATAATATTAACATAAGGCTCCCATAGTCTCTTCTTGTCCTTGAAAATTTTTTTAATTCCATCAATTACTCTATACATGCCATCATATACATAACCCATAGCTGGTTTTTCATCAGAATCAACAATGCGTAATAAACGAATCAATGGTGACATAATATGCACAATTACATGACAATCATTCCAAAATTGATTATCAAGAATGATTTTCACCACTGCCTTTGCTTTCTTATCTTTTGCATATTTTGATTCAACATAAAATTTGCTAGTCACCAATGCTTGTAAGTCATGCTTATGTTCCTTAAGACTCCCTAAGGCAATGAAAGTAGTAGCAAACCTAGTTGGCTCTGGACGCACAATTTCCGTACAATTTTTTCTAGTCCTCAACCAAGCTTGCAAAGCCACATGATTATAGATGAACACAGTGATCTTGGATGCACGCTTTGCAAGTTTAGCTACATGATCCATCTTCCCAATCTCTTTAAAAATTAGGTTTAGGCAATGTGCTGCACAAGGTGACCAACTAATGTTCCTATATTTTCCACACAAAATTCTTCCAACAGCTACATAATTTGCAGCATTGTCAGTGACCAAATGTACTATATTTGCAGGACCAACCCAATTAACAATTTCATCAAACAAGTTACTTAAAGTAATAGCATCCTTAACCAAGTCAGAAGCATCAATAGAACGTATAAAAATAATACCTTTAGGACAATAGACAAGAAAATTAATCAATGTTCTATGCCTAGTATCAGTCCACCCATCAGCCATTATTGTACAACCAGTATCAACCCAATATGAACGATGAGAATCAACAATCAATTGAACTTCTCTTTTTGCTTCTCTCAACAAAGGCACTCGAAGGGCATGATAATTTGGACCTCTATATCCAGGACCATAAGAAGCTACAGCATTGAGCATAGGTTGATAATAACTAGAATTCACAACATTAATTGGAATGCAAGCATCATACATCCATCTAGCTACAGCCATATCAACCCTCCGCTTCTTTTCTTTGCCAGCAAGCACACTTTTAATAGAAGGTTGAGCTCCCGGTGTTGTCCTAGGAGCGAAGTAATTATCAATGTCACCAACCTTTCTCTTGCCAAGATTGGATCTTGGTGGAAAATTACTAGGACTACTTCTATTTCCCCTACCTAACCCCCTACCTCTAGGAGTAATTTCTTGGACATCTTCAAATTTTGGTGAATCCTCTAATGGCGAATAATTAGATGCTTCTTGATCCTTTTTGGTTTGTTCTTTAGATTTTGAAATTTCCTTCAAATTCTCAACCATTTGGAACCTAACATCATAAGGTACACCCATACATGCAACCACATCACCTTTAATTCCAGCTAGATGTCTTTTCATCCGATTAATGCCCCCTCCTTTATAAGTTTTCCCACAATGTATACATCTATAACTACTTCTTCCGTCTTTCAACTCTTCAGTTACATGATCCCATGCAGGATCATATTTTGCCCTCACATATGAAGAATTAGCATTAGACCCAGTTGTAGAAGCACGTTCATTAGATGGCACAGAGGCAGATTCCATTTCACTCAACAATTTCAGACTGTAAACAATATTTCACAAACAATAATATGCTGTAAATCAAATCCACAACATACTCAGTAAAATACAAATACACAGTAAACAATATTTCACAAACAATAATTCTCTGTAAATCAAATCCACATCATTGATCATACACAAAATCCATAACACACTCTGCAAAATACTCTGTAATTTATATTTCACAAATAGTAATACTCTATAAATCAAATCCACAACATACTCTGTAAACTAATAATTGAAAGATAGAAGTAACCACTTACCAGTGAAGTCACAAAACGGAGAACCTAAGATGAAGCCGAGAACATGAATGGAGAATCTGAGATGAAGCTGAGAGAAATGGAAAAAAAAAAAAAAAAAAAAAAAAAAAAAGAACCGAGAAAAGAAAATTATCAAAATCAAAATCAAAATCAAGTAATCAAAAAATCAAGTAATAATTGAAAGATAGAAATAGAAGTTACCCAGTGAAGTCCAGTGAAGTGAAGGAATGGAGAACCTGAGATGACTGAGAGAAATGAAAAAAAAAAAAAAAACAGAACCGAGAAAAGAAAATTATCAAAATCAAAATCAAGTAATCAAAATCAAGTAATAAAATCAAAAGAAAAGAATGTTACCTTACCTGATGAAGCCGAGAAGTAGAAAGCAGAGCACTTTAGAGGGCGAGACCGAGAACCCGTAAGGATGAGAAGGAAAAAACCCAAGAAGAAAAAAAAAACTCAATACTTCAAACCCGTGAGCTTGAGTGAGGCGGAGAGGAAGAAAAATGTTTGAGGCGGAGAGGGCGAGGCGGAGAGGGCGAGGCAGAGAGGAAGAGACTAGAGAGTGAGCGGCGAGTTACAGAGGTAGAGAGAGTGAGGCGGAGAGGGCGAGGCAGAGAAGGCGAGGCAGAGTGTGAGGCGAGGTACAGAGGCAGTGAGGCGGAGAGGGTGAGCGGCGACTGGCGAGGCAGTGAGGCGGAGAGAGTGAGGCGGAGAGGACGAGCTCTGAGCGGCGAGGCAGAGAGGCTGTGAGCGGTGAGGAAGAGAGGCTGTGAGCTTGGGTGAGGCGGAGATATTGAGATTGGAGAGTCTGAGTTTGAGATAGTGAAAAATGCAAATGACAAACACAAAATGAGAGTGACTGAGTGAGCTTTAGGGTTAGGATCCCAGCCTAAAACGATGTAGTTTTGTTGTTTTAGGCCTAAAACAACAAAACTACGTCGTTTTAGGCTGGGAAAGGACAAAAAAAATTAAAAAAAATAAATAACCGGTCAGTAACCGGTTTAACCGTGCCGGTTCCCGGTTTTCCGGTTGAACCGGCCGGTTTTTACTGTTTCACGGTTTTTTCATTATTTTCGGCTTTTTAACATAACCGGACCGGATTGAAGGCCGGTTCCCGGTTGAACCGGTCGGACCGGCCGGTCCGGTCCGGTTTTTAAAACTATGCTTTGGAGAAAGACATTGGGCCATAAAGTCAAAACATACCTTTTGGGTCAAAATTCAAAAATATTTTTCAAAAGCAAGAGAGTCCAAGATCATGAGTATGTTATAAGCTTTATTGAAAATTTGTGAACCAACCTATGCTTTGGGGAATTTTTGAAACCCTAAAACCCTAAAGACATGGGTAGGCTCACCAAGAACCCAATGAGGATTAAAAGAGGAAATCTTTTTGAACCAATTGACCAAACTCTTTGAACTAGGGGCAAAGCCCATTTGAGAATGAAAAATGAAAATGGTTTGAACTTTTGAGACTAGGGGTAAGGCCCTTACGAGGGATGAGAATGAACATTCAAGATGGGATTTGTAATGGGACAAATAAAAGAGTTTGATATGTTGAGATAAAATTTGGTCACCCTTTTTTCAAAATAAATAAAAAAAAATCCAAAAAGAAAAAGAAAAGATGTAGACTTCTAAATGTCACAAGTTTTTCAAGAAAATTTCCAAAATATTTTGGGCTTGCATTATAAATAAGGCATTGATCTTTGTGTTTAAATTGTTTGATGAGACCTTTTTCATAAGGTCTAATAGAGCACAAGATGTGAACTAACCTTGAAAAAATCATAAATAACCTATGCTTAAGCTCAAATGAGTGTAGACACCGCATTTTATACCCCTTACGACTCGGGCCTCCGTTCCCTAATGATGCTCGAACTTTTAAGCCCAATGCCAATTTGGAGCCCAATTAGATATTAAATTGACTTGAGGAGTGCTAAAATGGAAAATATAACCTTTTAAATGAGTAAAAATCTATTTTTGAAAATAAAATGACCAAAGTAGCCCTCGACCTATGTACGTGAGTCACGGCCCGCGTACACGAGCTAAAGCATGCGTATGCAGGCACATTCCTACGTACACAGCTAGGGTTTTAGAAGTATAAGGAAAAAAAGTTTTCTACAATAATATGACTGAGATTTGGAACGAATCCCACATCGTCTAGGACCCATTCCAAACCCCATTTTTACAACTGTAAAAAGCGTTAAATGGTACATTTTCAAAACACACAGAAATCTCACAGAAAAAACCTAAGATTCACTAGAAAATAGTGAATTAAAAACGAGTTTTTCACAAAACACCCTCAAGTCATTTTTATTTGATTGGGACCTTTTCTAGCCCCAATCCTTTAAGTTTAAGATTGCTAATCACTATTTAATTGAACTGTGAATAGATTGACTGAGGGGAACAGTAAAAAATCAAGCCTAAGAGCTTTTGCTTTAAGGTATTCTATGGAACTTTTCTTTTTCCTTTTCTACCTTTAATCTGTTTCTTTTGTTTAGTTTATGTTTACACATGTTTGTTTAGGTTAGTTTTAGATTTTTTTAAAGTCTTTAAGCATGTTAGGTTGCTAGATTTTACTTTTTATGTCTTGTTTGGTTTCTGCTCTATTTCTATGTTAATTAGGTTTTCTGGATAAAGATTTGTGTATGCATGATGTAGCCTGCACACGCAGGTTGAACTCATGCGTACGCAAACCTGTTCTAGCGTGCATGATACTGTTACCCAAAAACCCTAATTTTTGTTTGTTTTGTTTATGCATTCACATGTTTGATCTGTGTAGCCTCTTTCTAAGCCTCATAAATGCTTGCTCACCTTTTAACATGTTTGTTTGTTATCACATGTTTAGTTTAGGGTTTAGATTAGAGTTTCTTGGTTTTAATGCCATCCATTCACATGCTCATGCATTAATGTCATAGGTGTTGTGTTACTACAAGGTAAGTAAAGGGTAAGTCATACATTGGAAATGTCCATGCATTAGTGTTTTGGTTTTATTTTGATTAATATGATAAAGCATGTTTAAATGTATGATTAGGGTTTTCCAATGTGTTAATGCTTTGTTTTTGATATGTTTGATGATGTGCTTATTGCCATGTTTGGGGATGCTACCTTGTTTAGATGCATGATAGGGTTTTCACATGTTAGATGAATGCTAGGGTTTCTCTTATGTGTTTGGCTCTCTTTCGCTTTGTGGATAGATAAGTATGTTTGTTTAGGGTTAAAGATGCCATGTTGTTTGTTAGATGCATGTTAGTGTGTGTGTGTGTGTGTGTGTGTGTGTGACTCTAGAATACAAGTATTTAAATTGTTTTTTTAATAGGGTTAAGATATAGGACATAATGATGGGAGGCCAACCTTAGGATTGGGTGATCTTAGGTGCCTAACACCTTCCCAAGAGCTTCCTAAACTCCAAACCCAAACTCTAGTAGTAAGATCAAAGATCCTTCCTTGAAAGGAAGCTATATTCATGGTTCTTAGGCCATATAACTAAGTGGCGATTCTGACACTTTCCCATTGTGCCCACAATGAGGATGAGAGGGCGAGATGAGTGACTTTAATTGGATTCTAAGCCCAAAGAAATAAAAAGAGAAATGAAATAGCAAAGAAAAAGAAAAAATAAGAAAGAAAGAAAAAAAAAAAAAGAATGTTGGGCTTGGATCCAAGTGAGGAAAGATAAGAGAGTGAGAAGTGTGAATGATGTAATTGGGCTTTAAGCATAGGGATAACATGAGTTTTGAAAGATTGATGTATACTATGGGTGGATTAGGCTCAACCCCATTGGTGCCATTGCCTCCCAAGTTCAAGATTTTTGATGCTGAAAAGTTTGATGGAAGTGGTGATCCAAGGCAACATATTTGATAATATTTGAGCTTAGTTGGAATGAAGGGATTGGATGAGAAGCAAGCTTTGTGTGCTTTCCATGTCTCTCATGGGAAATGCCTCGAGATGGTACTACAACTTGGATCTGAGTAGGACTAAGGTGTGGAATGAGCTTGTGAAATTATTTGTGGACCAATTCATCTTCAACATTGTGATTGATATGACTTTAAGAGACTTGGAGACTACTAAGCAAAGGTTCAACGAGAAATTTTTTGAGCACACAACGAGGTGGAAAAACAAAGTATCAAGGATGGTTAATAGGCCAAATGAAAAGGATCAGATTAACATGATCATCAAGAACTTGCTTCTAGCATACAATAATAGGCTTTTGTCGTCGCTTATCAATTCATTTGCGGAGTTACGCGATTGTGGTACAAGAATTGAAGATGCATTAACACCAGATAATTGGACCTAAATGAAGCCAAGCTTCAAGCCAAGAAAGTGTTCAATGAAGGAGAATAGGGTGGTGCTCTCAACAATGTGAATGTTGTTCTTGCTCAACTGGAAAAAAGGGTGTTTGATGGTCTCCAAATGCCTTAATCAGAAGTACTAGCAGTCTTGACTGAGGGGCACCTCAAGCCACTTGATCCTACTCCTCTTCCGAATCCAATCCCACCAAATTGAAATAGAAATGACCATTGTGCATTCCACCAAAGGATAGGACACAAGACAAATAGTTGCCTAAGTTTGAAGCATGAAGTTCAAAATTTGGGTGATCGCCAAGCCACAACCTTAAGAAATGGGCGAGTGAGAAACAAGCAAGAATGAACAAAGGGATGTGCCTAAGAGATTTGATCCATGTGAACACCTTTGCTAGAAGATGAGCCATTTCAATTTTGTTTAATCTTTTTCAATTATTGTGTCTCCAAATTTATCGAGTCAATTTGAGTCTTTCTCAATGTTGTGTTGTTGAGTCTTTCCCGTGTTGTGTTGTTAAGTCATGTTCCTTTGAATTCTCAAATCAATGTTATTTCACTTTCAATAAAGATGGCCATCCAAATATGGCATGTATCATGTGATCTCTTTTACTAGTTCTAAAATGAATGAATCCTTAAACCTAAAAAGCATTGGTTAATGCAAATAAGGAATCAAAAAATGAGATTATCTTAGTTCATTCGATCATAAAGAGCAAGCAAGAAATTAAGAAAAAGGGCGAGAGAGAGAGAGGAAAAAAAAAAACTTCGATCAAGTGAGAAAGTACACAAGAATGAGAAGGATGAGTGATTCCTTAAAGCAAAAACCATGAGTGAGTTCAAAGATGGGTAAGAGAAATTGAATGAATAACTTGTTTCACATGGATGACACTTCGATGATAAAAGCTTGATGAGATGAAAAGGCTAACCTAGGTTTGGAAAGGCTAAGCAATCAAGGTTGAAGGGATGAGAGGCCATCTTTTTGCTACCCTTTTTATAATGAGAGATTATTTCCACTTGCTAACCCTATTAAACCTAAATGAATTCCACCCTATTAAACCTAAATGAATTCCTTCTTTATACCCATGCCTAGAGATTACCCCTTACACTAGAGGCATGTTCTTAAGAGATGGTGATTTGAAATGGTTACCCTTAACACTAGGGGCGTACTTTAACATTGGAAAGGATCAATTCTATACTAGGGGAAAGTTTTGTGGATGAATGATAGAGGGATGTGAGGATGATTTATAAGTGAGAGAATACCCCTTTTCTTAACAAAGGGCATGGAAAAAGAAAAAAAAGAGGGAAAAACAAAGAAAAGAGAAAGAAAAGGAAAAGGGGAAATACAAGAAAAGAAGAGAGGAAAAGGAAATGAAAGTGAAAATAAAAATAAACAAGGAAAAATGGATGAAAAAGAAGAAAACAATGCAAGCACGAGATGAGTAGTAATCCTTGGCAATTAGGATATCCTGAGAATAAATTGAATTTGAGCCTTAAATGCCTTTTCTTTCTTAAGCCTTAAAACCTCAGCCTCATTTCAGTCCAAAAATAAGTCCTCTCTAATCAGTTGAGATTGTTTAGCCCTACAAATTTTGGAAAGCCTAGTGTGAAATGAAAAAAAAAAAAAAAAAAAAGAAAGAAAGAAAGAAAGAAGAAGAAGAAGTAAGGCGCACTAGTTTGAAAACCTGAAAGGGCAATCTAGGCAAAAGTTAGGGCACCTTGAAAAGAAGTGAAGAAAAGTAACAAGAAAAATAGTAAACTCACTCCAAGCTAGGGGCAAATCATGAAAGGAAATGACAAAGAAATGAACATACAAGGGAAGATGAGACTAGCTCCAAGTTAAAGCAATAATGATGAGGAGAAACGTGACCATACATGAGGGATGAGTTGATCTAGGAGAATACATGAAGAGAGCAATGAGAGACGTGAGGTGTGCATGTTAAAATAAGGACAATGTTTGAGAATTGAAAATTTGAACTTCTTAAATCTCGACAAATACCCTATCTGTCGAGTAGTTGTCGAACCTTGGGCTGAAATAGCTCTTTTTAAACCTCGGTAGATGCTAGCTGTCGAGCGATCTACCCAATTACAAGTAAAGTGCATTTTGTCAAAGGATTAGCCAATTACATAAAATAGTGACATATGTTCCTGTCATTGAATCACATATGTCCTAATAGTGATTTGTTAACGAATGGAGAAAACCTCTCGCTAGACAAAAACCCCACTGGGTGAATTTCAAGTCACCACTCCCAAGAATCCACTAATCAATAATCAAGCGATTACAAGTATGAGGAATCTTACCACTGCCCTGGCCTATCCCAAAATACCAACCTACAGTTGAACCTTCACTCTAATACCCAATTAGACTTGATCGTGTAGTAGACTTCTTCACTTTCCACAAATCTCCAATTTGTTACTAACTCCTTTGCACAGATCCTTGTATGTGATGAACTCCAGTAACTTGATTGATTGTTTTTTGTTGCAAAGTTCTTCACTTCATAGACAATGAAGATCAAGAAGCATTTGGTTACAAACCCTAAGACGTACAAATGTAGTAGCTTTTTACAGAGAATATGTGTTCTAAATCTCTGTTTCCATGTTTGATGACTTTTAAAGTAAGCCTTATATATGACTAGGGTTGTAGAGAGAGAAACCCTAATCATTTAAGTCATCATGAGCCGAATTATGGATCTGAGAATTTTGAAATCGTAATTCTCAATAGATTGAGCTTGTGTCGAGCTTCTTCTTAAACCTCGATAGGTACTAGTGTCAAGACTAGTGTTGAGTTTCACTGAATTAGCTTTACTTCACTTGTTTTTTGGATCAATCTTCATGTCTTCAATGATATCACTTGATGACTCTAAGCAACATACTTCTTAATACATTAAACCCAACTTAGATCTACCCAATTACAAGTAAAGTGCATTTTTGTCAAAGGATAAGCCAATACATAGAAGGGACGAAGGATCATCATCTCCACTAGCAGGAGACTCTACAGTAGGATCACGCTCTAGAGAAGGGACGAAGCCACCGAGGCAAGATTGTCGACAAGTGATACAGCCAATCCTGGTGTTCATCTAACACATCTCATCAATAAGATGGTCAAGATGACTACCAAAATTAGTTTGCATGAGCTAAAGCTGATCCATGATGGCAGCAAAAGATGCCTTTACTCTAGAAGAAGAAGGTGGAGCAAACGAGGAAGAAGTTCGAAAGGCAAAAGCAGCATCCTCTACAAACTCCTGACAAGGCTGCTTGGCCTTGGTCACCAACTATGTAATGCTCCTAACCATAGACTCCTTGCTTATAGCACCCATAATCTAAAAGAGAGGGGAAGTAGGAATAGGAACGTACATGTGTGTGAGAATGCGTGTGATAGCCGAAGAAAAGATTAGCTCATCATATGTAGCTGTGCCTCAATAGATATCTATAATAAATACTATCATGTGTGAAGGAAAGTCTATAGAAAGACCATCCAAGAGGGATAAAAGAAAACGAGCATGAGGCTCAGTGATGGTGTTATAGTGAGATCTAGTGTGAGAATAAAGGCCATCACTGTATTAAGGATCCTTGGACCCTTAGCAAAGTCATGGGTAGTGAAGTTAAGAGTATTGCCCCATAACATAGGCTTCTCACAAAAATGTGAGGCTAGCTCATCTTGAAAGATAGAATGGATACGAGGTGCACTAGGATAGTCCGAATAAGCTACCTTAGGGACACGTAGTGCATCGAAAATGAGCTTCGGTGTAACTACAATACGTGTTCCTCTGAATACCATAGTAAATTGGGGAATAGAGATATTGATAACGTGTATGTTAGGGCAAAACTCCTGTATAAACATACTGGGACATCTAGAGGGTTTCTCGCAAAGAGATTCCCAACCCCAAGAGCTAAACGCACCCGGAAGTGGAGTGTCTGGAAATTCAAACAGAACAACATGGCATTTTAAGTGAATCACCCTATTGCAAAAATTTTCATCAAAATCCTTCTGGGATTTTGAATCATGTAACTTATCTCTAGAGGGAAAAGAAGAAGAAGAGGAAGAACCACGATGAGATATCGGGTTCCTTGAGGGAATGGATTTCTTGGGTGCCATAAGAAGGAAACTAAGGAAAAGGAAAGAAAAAGACAACCAAACACATACTCAAAAGGATGAAAAAGGAGAGGAATGATGCATGGGAATGCATAAGCATGTGATGTACAGAAATTAAGAGCATCATGGCCAAAAACCCAATCCAAACTACAACACTCACAATTTTTAATCAAGCACGCAACCTAGAATGCATAGAAACACGATTATAATTCTTTGAAATGCAATGCATATTCATGTGAGATGAAAATAACAAAACCCAACACAAAAATTTTAGCAAAAACACAAAAACCCAAATTTTCCCAAAAATTTCAAAAAACCTAGGTCTAAATGCATGAGAAAAGAGAGAAAGAAGAGATTTAGATCAGATACCAACAAATTGAAGCTTGGAATAGGTCGAAATCTTGAAGGGAAGAAGGATTTTTGTGAAAAGAAAAAAAGGGTTTTGATCGAGAGAAAAGAGAGAAATATCGAGATATTAGAGTTTGAGCAAAACCGATTCTACCTTGACTATATATAGAAACAGGCTTCTTGATAAATCGAGCAGGTATCAAGAATAAAATTTTGATAAATCGAGAGGTATCAAAGGCTAAAAACTTTGATGTGTTGAGGCAAGTGTCGAGCAGACAGAGTTTAGAAATTTTGCTTGATGTATAGGGCTATGTGTTGAGAGGTATCGAGAAAAACCCAAAAAAACCTTGATAGAAGAGGCTTTCATCGAGAGGTATCAAGCAGGTATCGAGACTGTTATCAAGCTAGTATCGAGCAGCATAGAAACATGAATTTTCAAGGGAGTGTTAGGACATATGTGATTCACTTGTTAGGAACATATGTCATTATTTTATGTAATTGGCTAATCCTTTGACAAAACACACTTTATTTGTATTTGGGTAGATCTAGGATGTGTTTAATATTGTAAGAAACCGTGTTTCAAGATCAAGTGTTAAAACCATGCAAATCTGTCAAAAATTCAAGCTGAGAAAGTGCCTGCCATTGAAGCTCAACAACTATCCATCTATTGACCTTGAAGAGCTGTTCCAGCCCTGTGGCTCGACAGCAGCTCGACAAATAGCCATCTGTCAAGGTTTATGAAAAACAGAATTTCAGTTCTGTTTTGACTCCAATCCGTAATTGTTTGTTTGGGCTTTCTTTTCTCACAACCCTAGACATATAAAAGGATTATTTTAAGGGCCGTCAAAGTGGACACAAGTTGCACAAGTGTTGAGCAAAGTTTGTTCAAGAAAATTATGACCGGAGACAAAATTTGCCCTAGTTCATCTTTATTGTGTAGAAGTTGCTGTGTTTGTGCACCGTAGGATTTTGTGACCAAGCATCTTCTCGATCTTTATCGTGTGATGAACTGATGAACTTTGCAGCCAACAACCTTCTCTAATTGGTGTTTGAAGTCGCGTACTAGGATCTGCGCAATTGGTTAGTCACGTACTAGGAGCCGTGCATTACTAGGAGAGATTGTCACTACAGAACAAGTCCAATTGGGTATTGGGGTAAGGGTTCAACTGTAGGTTGGTATAAGGTATTGGGATTCCTTTACTTGTAACCGCTTGTTGTGATAATAGTGGATTCTCGGGAGTGGTGACCTTAAAATCACCCGATGGGGTTTTTGCCGTGTAAGTTTTCCCCATTCGTAAACAAATCACCATGTCAATTTATTTTCTGCTACATACTTAGTTTATTGGTGATTTATTTTTATTACCACACATTTGCATGTTAATTTGATTAATTAATAAATTCGGCTGATTAATCGATTAATCTATCACAAGAGATCAATTCATTTTTGGCCTATCAGGGAGAAAAGACATGATATGAATGCAAACAAGATAAATACCATACCAAACATCATAGAAGCTTGTTAAACCCTCAAACACAACAAAAACTCTAGATGCAAAGCATTCCTAGATCCAAAACACAAAACAAGTCTAAACAATTTTATTTTCAAAAACAAGTTAAAACAGTTTAGTAAGCTTATACTACCACATGTATTCCTTGTGATGGCCAAATCACATTGTACTTGTACAATAGTATCAAGAGTAGCAAAGGGTTGCGTGTTGTGTGTGAAAATTTTGCAAGAGAGCACAAGTTTTTCATCATATGAGAATAATGTTATAAGAGAATCAAGATTCATTCACACAAAATCATAACTGTTTGATGGGGACCATCACCTTTGAGGTACATCATATAGCTCCCACATCCCCTAGAAACACGCTTGCAACCATATATAAAAGCATTTTGATTCTTTTTTGCTTTTCATGTTCTTTGCATAATTTTCTTTTAATTATAAAAATGCATATCATGCATGGGCATATAAGAGAGAGAAAAGAAATACCCATTTATGTTAGCCAAACATCTTATTCTTATTGTGCAAGTGTTACCTTACCGAGTACGGCTTTTATGAGTTGCACACAGGTGTTTTATAATGGATGAGTTTTAGTGGTAAGATGGTTATTTATGCCTTTCTCTTAGAATTTTTTAGTCCTTCCCATTAAAAAGAGTGATATAAATATGAGTGACAAGATTAACCAAATCATACAAATCACATAACAAGCCACAAATCTCACATTGCTTAGTTGTGCATAAAGATGCTTATCTAAGCTACAAGAGATACAAAGTTAAGAAACCTTGTTTCATTGGCCATTCAAGGTACACAAGTACTAGTATACACAAACACACACTGTTTTTGTATTTTTCAAGCTTTTTCCCTCTCTTTTTTTTATTGAAAGCAATAAACAATATATATATATATATATATATATATATATATTAAAAAGTAGTAAAGACTAGATGCAATTGCATGAGGAAGATTACTCCAAAAAGACTACACCATTGTTTTGGCACAAGAATTCAAACCGACGATCATCCAAAGGTTTTGTGAAAAGATCAGTCTTTTGATCACTAGTGTTAATGAACTCAAGAGTTAGAATACCATCTCAACCAATCCATGAATGAAGTGATGTCGGATCTCAATATGTTTAGTCCGGGAGTGTTGAATAAAGTATTTTTAGCGATGTTAATGGCACTGGTATTATCACAATATATGGTGAGATGTTTTTGACAAATACCATAATCAAGAAGAAGTTTTTGCTCCCAAAGAAGTTGAGTGCAACAACTACCTGCAATAATGTATTCTGCCTTGGCAATTGAGAGAGATATAGAATTTTGCTTCTTACTCATCCAAGAGACAAGATTATCATACTAAACACCAAAGTTACTAGTTCATTTAACGTATTTGATAATATCCTTAACAGCAATAACAAGAGGCTCTTTAGGGTTGGCTTGATATAGAGCACAAACTCCAACACTATAACTAATGTCATGTCTACTAACAGTGAGGTAAAAAAAAACTACATATCATGCTTCTATATAAAGTAGGATCTACACTTTTTCCTTACAAGTCAACAGTGAGTTTAACATTTAGACTCATGGGAGTTCTAACAGAGCTATCAGACTCTAAACCAAATTTCTTCACAAGATTATTTGCATATTTAGATTGAGAGATGAAGATACCTGAGTCATTCTACCGAATTTGAAGTCTGAGAAAGTAGTTTAACTCTCCTATCATGCTCATCTTGAATTCAGTCTGCATCATGCTTAAGGAGTGTGCAACATCATGTTTTATATATCCAAAGATGATGTCTTCGACATACACTTAGGCTACAACCAACTCTCCATCTACCTTCTTGATGAACGAGGTTCTATCTACTTATCCTCTTGAAAACCCATTGGCCACCAAATATTCTATGAGTCGATCATACCACGCTCTTCATGCTTACTTCAAGCCATATAGTGCGTTCTTTAAATAAAACACATGATTGGGATAATGTGGATCTACAAATCCCGTGGGTTGTGATACATAGACTTCTTCCTTGAGAAACCCATTCAAGAAGGCACTCTTGACATCCATTTGATGTAACTTGAATTTAAGATGACAAGCTAGAGAAAGTAAGATCCTTATGGATTCAAAAAGAGCCACAAGTGCAAATGTCTAATCAAAATCAACCCTTTCAACTTGAGTGTAGCCTTAAGCAACAAGTCTGGCCTTATTTCGAATGACATTTCCTTCCTCATCAGTTTTGTTAAGGAAGATTCATTGTGTGCTGATGATGTTAACACCTTCTGGTCTTGGAACAAGAGTACAAACATCTTTTCTTTGAAACTAATGAAATTCATCATGCATAGCTTTCACCCAGCTTTCATCTTGAAGTGCTTATTTTACCTTTGTAGGTTCAACTTGAGACAAATAGCATGAATAAGACACAAAGTTAGCCACATACTTATCAACCGTTCGCTTTCTCAAGTTTAATTTATTCATGTTCCCCACAATCGCATTTGGAGGATGATTCAATTTAACTCTTAACGAAGGCTCTCTTTCCATAAGACTAATAGGTGAAGAAGGAATGGCTGGATTTGAAACGATTGAGCAACATGGAAGGAGGAGAAGGATCTTTTTCAACTTTGTGACCCTCAAGTGCTAAAGGAAGAGCAAATTTTGGCAATTGATCAACCTCCTTTTGTTTGGTGGAAGTTGAGGTTTCGTAATCATAACATTCGCAGTTTCCATTACTTTTCTTGTCCTCTTGTTGAAGACTCTGTAAGCCCTGCTAGAGGAAGAGTAGCCAAGAAAAATTCCTTCATCACTTCTTATGTCAAATTTTCCCACATTTTCTTTATCTTTCAAGATGAAGTAAGTGCCACCAAATATTCTGAAATACTTCACATTTGGTTTTCTTCCTTTCCACAGCTTATATGGAGTTTTCTTTGTTCCTGGTATGAAGTACACTATATTCACAATGTGACATGCAGTATTCATAGCTTCACCCCACAAATTTTTAGCAACATCTTTGTTGTACATCATAGCTCTAGCCATCTCTTAAACGACTCTGTTCTTCTGCTCAACTACTCCATTTTGTTGAGGATTAATGAAACCTGAAAATTCTTGAGCTATGCCAGCTTCAGTGCAAAATTGCTTCAGTTGAGAGTTTTCAAACTCCCTTCCATGATCACTCTGAAGGCGATTTACAATCTCTCCTTTCTCATTCTGCAATCTTCTACATAGGATCTCTATTTGTTGAGGAGCTTCAGACTTGGACCTTAGCAAAATTACTCACGTAAATCTGGTAAAGTCATCTACCACAACTATGATTTATCTCTTACCTCCTAGAGATTCAGTTCTAGTAAGACCCATGAGATCAATATGGAGTAGTTCAAGTGGTCATGTTCTGGCTATGGTCAGGGTAGCATAATGATGAGCTTTTACCTGTTTCCTAAGTTGACATGGTCCACATACAACATTATCAACTTTAACAAGTTTGGGAATGCCTAACACCACTTCCTTCTTAGACACAATTGAAAATTGCTTGTAGCTTGCATGTCCCATCCTTTAATGCCATAAATCTTCATTAGGCATCTAAATGCTATTACAGACTATTTTAGCATCCAAAACAAGACCATAGCAATTATCCAGAGTTTGAATCCCACCAATAAGTTGCTTGCCTAATTCATTAAGTACTAGACATTTTCCTTCGGAGAATGGCACCATAAAGTCTTGATCACAGATTTGACTTATGCTCAGTAGATTTACTCTCAGTCCCTCTACATATAAAACATTTGCAATGTTAGGTAATCTTGGCAAGGAGATAATTCATTTTCCCTTTATTTGGGATTTGCTTCCATTGCCAAAAGTAATATTGCCACCCTTTTTTGGTTCAAATGTTTTAAAGAGTGAACGGTCTCCAGTCATGTCTTAAACAGACACTATCAAGGTACCATAGACAGGTGTTCATTACTTCAAGGGCAGTATGCATCATGAAACATACTTCATGTTTATTAACCAGGTCATATGGTAAAGTTCTTTCTCTGTAACTTCTACTGGATAACTTTAATCGAGCCTTTGTCTTTCTTTTACCAACAACCCTGTGGATACATCTTTTAAGACAATTTAGTCTTCTTTGAAATTTGCATTTTTCAAGAATTAGCCTAAACTAATTTTAACAAATCATCCATATACAAATCCTTTTCTACCAACAAAAATAGCAGTTTCAAATAAGTGTCGAACTTACTTGTCTTGAGAAACTGAAGAACATCAATGTTAGTATCACAAGAGAGACAATTAGAAAAAGATTTGTTCATGTAAATTGTATCCATGAAAATAGGGGTCAATGGATCACACAGCATAGATTAAAAACTAATAAGAATGTGCCCACTCTGATACCGCTTGTTGGGTTAAAATAGATTGACCCCGGTTAATTAATTCAGTTACCAAAATTGATTAATTAGGTCAAATTACAAGCGAATCATGGAGGTACCAACAAATCACCAAATAAATTAAGTGCAGTAGAAATTAAATTGACACGGTGATTTGTTGACGAATGGCGAAAACCTCTAATAAGGCAAAAACCCCACCAAGTGAATTTCAGGTCACGACTCCTAAGAATCCACAAATCAATAATCAAGCGATTACAAGTATGAGGAATCTTACCACTACCCTAACCTTTCCCAAAATACTAACCTATGTAGTTGATCATTCGATCTAATACCCAATTGGACTTGATCGTGTAGTAGACTTCTTCACTTTGCACAAATCTCCAATATGTGACTAACTCCTTTGCACTAATCCTAGTACGTGACTAACTTCTGCAACTTGATTAATTGTTGTTGATTGCAAAGTTCTTCACTTCATAGATGATTAAGATCATGAAGCACTTAGTTACAAAACCCTAAGGTGTACAAATGCAGTAGCTTCTCATAGGGTATATCTGTTCTAAGTCTCCGTTTCCGTGTTTGATGACTTTTAAAATAAGCCTTATAAATTACTAAGGTTGTAGAGAGAAAAACCCTAATCATTCAAGTCATCATGGGCCGAATTTTAGATCTGAGAATTCTAAATCGTAATTCTTGATAGATCGAGCTTGTGTCAAGCTTGTGTCGAGCTTCTTCATTAAACCTCGATAGATACTAGTGTCGAGACTAGCGTCGAGCTTCACTGAATCTGTTGGGTTCTAAGACTTTAGGTTTAAATGTATTATAACATCAATTTGTAATGTTGGCAAACCATGATCAAAACGTTTTAGTCTTTATTTTAGGCTTGCTCAAAGTGTGTTTAAGTGTAAGGTTGGAATCAAGTGTTCTACAGGATTTATTGTGTAAATATGCCTAGCGCGATCGATTGAGAATTAGACTCGATCGGTCGAAGCTCATGTAGATTGTTTTTCTGCAGAATTTTCCAACTCAACCCAAGCTCGTTTAACGTGTATGGTTTTATGTTTTGTCTTAAGTATAAAAGGGAAAACTCTAGCCATGTTTTTGGTAGCTCCTTATGTTGTGTGTGTGAATCTTTTGTGAGATTAAGAGATAGTTGCCTTCACACATACTTAGGGTTTCCAAAATTCAAGATTATGTCAAGAACTTGGTGATCGATTCAGTTGCTGCATTCAAGAAATTAAAGATACACAAGCGGGTGTGCTTGTGCTTATTGGGGATTCAAGAAAGAAGTAGTCCGTGGACTCGGAGCTATCACGTGGTTGTGGTAGTAAGTTTCCTACTCGAGATAGCAATAGGATGTTAGTGGTCTAAGTCGCTATTGTGTAAACTTCAATTCTTTCATAGTAAATTCTATTTTACCTTGAGGATAGGTAGGTTAAATCCTCCCTAAGTTTTTTACCATTTTGGTTTTTCTGAGTCATCATATTTTTGTGTTCTTTATTTCCGCACTTTATATTGATATGATATATTTGTGTTAACCTAGATCTGAAATTTGACTAAATAATTACTTGGCTAATTTACTAGGTTAATCTGAGTGTGTTTTAAGGGTTCTAAAAACAGACAAGTGGTATCAGAGCGGGTAGCTCTCTTGTTGTTGATCTTTTGATCTCTGAGTTGATCCTTGACCTCGGTTGTCATGGAACATGGACACTCTTGTTATTTCACCTCACTTTGATGGGAATAACTGTGCTTATTGGAAAGTAAGGATGAAAGCATTTCTAAAATCTATTGATGAGAGAGTCTGGAACTCCGTTGAATACAAATAGGAGAAGCCCACTACTCCTGTTAGTGAGTGGCAAACTTCTCAAAAAGAAGCAGTCGTGTTCAATAGCAAAGTTATGAATGCTATCTTTAATGTCGTTTCTATGGAGGAATTTAAGAGAATCTCTAATGTTAAGGTTGCTCATATTACTTGGAATATCCTCCAAACTATGCATGAAGGCACAAAAGCTGTTAAAATTAATAAGTTGCAGCAATTAACAACTAGATTTGAAAGCATTAGGATGTCTGATGATAAATCTTTTGATGAATTCTATGCTAAACTTAATGATATTGTTACTGCTTATAATCTGGGTGAAATCTATGATCAATTTAAAATTGTTAGGAAGATTCTTAGATCTTTAACTGAAGATTTTAGACCTAAAATGAATGCCATCACTGAAATCAAGGATGTGGACTCTATCCCTATTAATGAACTTGTAGGATTTCTTCAATCCTATGAGTTGGACCTACCAAAGACCAGCAAATCCAAATCAATGGCTCTTAAGTCTGTTGATGATGTTGATGTGGGTGGATTTAATGATAAGCTCTCTGCTATAGAGATTGCTTACCTTGCCAAAAACTTTAAAAATTTTCTTATGAATAATAACAGAAGGGCAAGAGATAAGAACACTGGTGAACCTAGAAATTTTAGGAGGAATGATCACACTAAGGTTAATAACACTAAAAAACCTAAAGAGAAAGTAAGTCAACCTTCTAATAATTCTATGGGTCAATAATGTTTTGGATGTCAAGGGTATGGTCATATGAAATCAGAATGTCCAACATTCTTAAGATCTAAGGGTAAGGCTATGGCTGTAACCCTTAGTGATGATGAAGTTTCTGACAATGAGTCTAGTTGTGATGAGAATGGAAACTTTATTGCTTTCACAACTACTGTTGTAGTTGATGAGAGTGTTTCTGTTGAGGAGAACCCTTCTGATGGGGAACTCTCTGAGGATGAAGATTTTCAAGAAGCCTACAATAAACTTTGCAAAGTTGCTGCAAAAGATGCTATGAGTGTTGATATAGGCTTAAAGAAAATTGCATCTCTTGAACTTGAAAAGAAAATTTTGCTTGTACAACTGTTTGATGCTAATGAATTGTTGAATAATGTGAAGACTAAGAACATGCTTTTACTTGATAAAGTTAAGAATTTGGAACTTGAATTATCTACTGCTAGAGAACAAACTAATAGGTCTGCAAGCTCCAAACTTGATCACATGCTGAGTGTTCAAAAGTCTCCCTCTGACAAAACTAGGTTAGGTTTTGTAGAAAGCATCTCTGTGCCTGAAGCCCATTCCACAAACTTTGTTCCTTCTTCTGAACCCCCTGTGAGTGAGGTTGTCAAACCTTCTGTGAGTGAGGCTGTTAAATCTGTTGAAGTTACACCTCCTAGGAAGATTAGGGTTGATCTTCAAGAGTCTAAACCTAAGACTCCTAACCCTCCTAAAGGCAAGTTGCATGATAAGCCTACTTGGGTTTGTCATTTTTGTGGAAAGTCTGGACACATTCATCCAAACTGTTTCAAATTGCAAGCTACTAAGCGAGCAAATAAGCCAAAAGTACTTATGTCTCAAGCACAAGATCCTATGGTACTTATTGATGAATTGGTAAAGGCTTTAAACCTTTATTCCAATCTTGGAGTTGGAAATCATTCTAATGTGAATAAGAACTCCAATGCTTGAGGTGCATCTAAAAAGTTTTGGATGCAAAAGACTCAATCTAATTGAGTCCTTCTGACATGGTCCTTGTGCTTCATCGCTCTATTCTTGATGACCATACTTCTTTGTTTTTTTTTTTTCCTTGTTTTTGTTTCTAGGATTTGCATTGCATAACACTCATGCATTTCATTTTAGGATTGATTTTGTTTCTTCTTTTCAAAATAATAAAAAATTTAAAAAAAAAAAGGAAGGAAAAAGGAAGCAAAATGTGTTTTGCATTATTTTTTCTTGGATTTGAAATCAAGGTTGGCCAATTTATTTTTACATAACATGTTTATGTACTTTGTTTAGCTTGAATGAGCTTATTTATTGCACTTTACTAGTTGAAGCCTTGTAGTGCATGTTGTGTGGGAAGATGTTTATAATTTTTTATCACTTTATCTTGATCTTAAAGTCACATGCTTTTGATTGTCGAACTTGAACTTATTGAGAAAGGCATAAATAACCATCTCACCACTGTTTACTAGCCAATCATGAACACATTAGTGCATATCATAAGATTTACTGCTCGAGAAAGTGTAGCACATGCACAAAAAGAACATAAGGTGCAGCCTCAATTTAAATACTAAAATTGGTGTGTACATTATTGAACTCTAAATAAATCAATCAAATAAAATTGATGTGTACATTATCCCGGCTATTTTAATAAGTTTCTGATCAAATAAAATTGGTGTGTACATTATGAGGCAAATCAAGAAACTTACATGATTGCAAGCTTGTTTTCTAGGAAATGTGGGAGTTATATGATGTAACTCTTTAGATAATTGTCTCTTTCAAATTTATGTGATGAATTTTGTAGAAATTATGATTGATTTCTATTTACGTATCACCTCACATGTATCTCAAGCTTTTGTTAGTTGCACACATTACACAAGTTACTCTTTGCTAAACTTTATACATGTTATTGTGTGTAATTTTGGTTTGGCCAACCTAGCTTGAAAATTCCTTGAGTTTTATGCAAAACATGTTTAATACTTGCAAATATAAAGTTAATTGATTGAAAATCTTAATTTTGGGAAAACTGGGTTCAAAACAAGTGTTTTTGAAAAGCATTTCATCTCATACTCATGCATTTTATTCATAAAATTAAATTCTTTATGGAGTTTTTGTAGAAAATTGCTCTGTTTTTCAAAAAAATTGTGCTTTCCAGATTTTCGATCGATCGAACCTGTTTTTCAACAGATCGAAAATGCGATTAAAATTTTGGTTTGAACCTGACCATTTCGATCGCTGTTTGATTGGTTCTGGATCAATCGAAGGCATTTTCGACCGATCAAACCTAATTTTCGATCGATTGAAAATTGTATAGGGAGTTTTTAAAAAAAGGCTTTATTTCTCATGTGTTCTTCACTTTTCAAACTCTTCTCTCTCTCTCTTCAATCGGTCTAAGGGTCAAAGAAATTTTTTTTTGTTTTCCTCCGAATCTTTTGCAAGGTTTTTGTCTTCATACACCAATAAGACCTTTTTACCCTTCCTTTTGCATTTATTTTCATGTTTCATGCATTAAATCATGCATTTTGGGAAAATTTTGAACCAATGGATTTTTGGGATTTTTGATGATTCAAGCTATTTTTCTTAAAATTGATCAATGGATTTTTGTTATAAGATGCTATATAACTATTATTGATGGTTTAATTTGATCAATTTGGTGATTTGTGAGAAATTGAAATTTCTAGGGCTTGAAACTACCCAAATTGGGGTTTTTGTTCAACTAGGTGTAATTTGATGAAATTGGCTTGTTAGATTGATTCATTTGATCATTATAATGTGTTATCTATCTTAGGTAATGATCAATTGGTCAATTTCTTTAAAATTGAACAAGTTGTTTTTCATATTTTGGGGTTTTTGTTATAAACTCTATGCTGAAGCCAATTTTGTGAATTTACAGTTAAATTGAACTTATTCTCACTGCATTAGAGCATGCATCATTTGCTTATACTGTTCATGCATCATATAGAATTGTTATTTCTATATTTTTTTTGTGCTAACTTGCAATCTGCCCTTGGGTTTTCTTGTTTTTCTTTCTTTGTTTTTTTTTCTTTTATCTGTCCTATTCCGACCTTAGCATCATGTCTAGGAAAACTAGAGCCAATAGGAAATCCACCTCCACTTCTTCCCCCACCTTTGATAGTGAGCAGTTTTTGAGTGAGAAAAACCAAGAAGCGTTTGCAAAGCTTAATCTTAAGAGGAACATTTGAGCTGAGAGAAAGGTTCTTTTAGATGAGCTTGATCCTAAGCTTAGGCGTAACTTTGAGCGTAGGGGCTGGTTACCATTGTTGGATGTAGATCATCCTCCTCCAACTACCTTGATCAGATAGTTCTATTCGAACCTCTCTATCCACTCTTATGATTCCAACATTCTTGACAACTCCAGGCTGACGTCACCTATGACGTCATCAGTGCCACGTCAGCCCTAGCCTACGTTAGCATCCAGTCATCAGCTGACATCAGAGTCACGTCATCTTGCTGATGTCATCTCCGTTGACTGTTGACCGCGTTGACTTTGGTTGTTGACCAGACCGTTGACTTTGACCAAGCCGTTGATTTTTTCACAAGGTTGACTTTTGTTGTCAAGGTTCTCCTTACCCAATTTTTTCGCATAGATTTCATTTTTGCAGTTTGTTTTTGCATATTGTGTCTCTAAATGGATAAAATGATATTTTTCTTCCTTGCCCCATCAATACTATATTGGAAGGGAATAAGAATTACTTATCTTGGTCTCAAGCTATGTGCAGTTTTCTTAAGGGTTGCATGCTCTAGCAATATTATATTGGTGCAATCACTATTCTTGTCAAGGGGGCAAGTGAAGAAGATGCTACCTTCCTTAGTTGCATGATTGAATGGGATAGTCACAACCACATGATCCTCACATGGATTTGGAACACTTTCATTTCCTCCATCTCCAATCTGTTGGGTAGCTTTGATGATGCAAAATCAGCATGGGATATGTTGGCCAAAAGGTACTCCACTACTCACAGATCCATGAAATATCAGTTAGTGGTTGAATTGCATCAACTCAGGCAAGAATCAGGACAATCCATCAATGACTACTAAGATCAACTTTACTTCATTTGGGATCAAATTGACCTTTTTTATCAAACTTGGGCAAGCTCAAAGGATGCTCAGAAATATGCTACCATTAGAGATTAATTTTGTCTCTATGAATTCCTTATGTCACTTCACAAGGACTTTGAACCCATCCGAGGTCAGCTTCTTAATCGTAGTCTTCCTCCCTCTCTTGATACTGATGTAAACATGTTGGTTAAAGAAGAAGCTCGTCTTGCAACCCTTCAAGCCCAGTATAAGCTTAATGTTTTGGCTATTACTCATTCTGCTCCATCCATAGAGCAACCTCAGCAATCAGGTGATTCCTCTAGCTCTAGCAATCATCACAGGTAGACCAACAAAAAGTTTTGCAACTATTGCAAGCATCTTAGCCTTTTCTACTCAGCTTAGTCTCCTCTTGTACTCTGTGCATTCTCTGATACTTAGGCAGGAGATCCCACTGATCGCAAGCCCATTACTGGTTATTACTTGTACTCTGTGCATTCTTTGATTTCTTGGAGAAGTAAGAAACAAACCTTTGTGGCCCGCTTCAGTACTGAAGCAGAATATCGTGCTCTTACTGATACCACATCTGAGCTTTTTTGGCTACGATGGCTTCTTAAATACTTAGGTGTGTCTACATCCTCTGCTACTCCTCTTTATTGTGACAACCAGAATGCCATTCATATTGCTCACAATGATGTCTTCCATGAACAGACTAAACACATCAAGATTGATTGTCATTTTATCTGTTATCATCTTGTCCATGGTGCTCTCAAGCTCTTCTCAATCTCCTCCAAAGATCAACTTGTAAATATTTTCACCAAGTCACATCCTAAGGGATGCCTTCGTGATTTGGTTAACAACCTAAAGTTGGTCTCACATCCACCTTGAGTTTGAGGGGGGCTGTTAACGTGTATAGTGTTGTAGGCTTTAGGCCCAATTAGATTACTTGTATAGCACACATTTTTGTACTACACTCTTACTTGTACTGCGCACATATGCCTCCTATATAAAGGCACTCATGTATATTCTTTCACTATGAAATACAATACTATTGATTTCAGTATTTCTAACAAGAAGAGAGACAGGAAGTTGAAGAGGTTAACAAGTTTTTGTCTTTTCGAATTCTCAAGAAAGATGGTTTTATAAAAGATCTCAACGTAGTGACTTGTGCATCAGTATTTGAAGCAGATTGCAAGTGAGTTTTGGTTTTGGTGGGGTCAGGGTTTCTTCGACCTTATGGCCCAGTACTACCAAAATGAGGATGAAAGTTCAAATATGTGTATAAACACCCTTGAACGTTTAGACCCCCAATTTACAAATTAACCAATTCAAGTTTTATGTCAAACAACTAGTGTGCGGAAAATGAACATAAGCTATAAACAGAATTGGAAAACAATCTAAGCCAATTATAAATCACATCCACAGCAGAAAATAAAAGGCAAAGATAAAGGGAAGAGAGATGCAAACACAAGGACAACACACGATGTGTTATCGAAGAGGAAACCGAAGCCCTCGGCGTAAAACCTCTCCGCCGCCCTCCAAGCGGTTAATAATCCACTAGAAAATGTAGTTGGGATACATGAACAACAATAGACCCTCCAAGCCTAATCTACCCGATGTACCTAAGCCCTCCAAGCTTCTTGCTCCAACGAGGTTGCGCCGAACCTTTTTCTTTTCTAGCTTACCGGATTCCGCTACTAAACCATAGCATCCGCCATCTTTGGCATCTTCCAATGCTTCCCAAAACTCCAAGAACACTCAACACTCTAAATGGTTGTTGGTAGTGTTTGGATAGAAATCTCCTCTCAATAGGTATGACAATGAGAGAGGGAATGAGAAGAAACTACAAAGATTTCTCTCTAAGAATGAGTAGCTCTCTAATTGGGTGGGTGTTTTGAAGAAACCTCTCTTAGGGTTTTTCTTTCTGAATAGCCACACATATCTTGTGGGAATGAGGGGTATTTATACTGGTGTGAGAATGGAATACGAAGAGTCAGTTTTTCCAAAAACAGGGCTGGCTGGCGACTTGACTGAGTCGCGAGTTCAAGTCACGAGCTAACTTAATGGCCAGTTTGGATTTTTGTCGTGTAGTGCTCCAGGTGGCGTGACTGTTCAGCTCCCTTGCATGCTCTGCACGTGAGCAACTTTTGGCGGCTTGCAAGCCGCGAGCCACCCGCGAGTCTCTACTTCACTGCACTGTCTTGAGCATTTCTTCACACTCTCTCACACACTACCCTTACATGATTCCCACCTAAATACAAGGTTTCTAAGTGCTATATTACAAGCAAATTTGTCATGGAATAAAGCCAACACATGGTTGATTAAATTCAACCTTACAGAGGATAAGTTATGCACAAGTGGAAAAATGATGTCAATGGGGAAAATGAGAATTAGTCAAAATTTCACAATGTAAAAGTTTGTAAAAATTTAGTGAAATAGTTTGCGGATGTAACAGGAACCTAGAACAAAGAATTTTCATTCCAACAAAAGTAGTTTATTTTTTCCCGTGGTTTTTGGCCAAAAAGTTACTGCCAAATACTCTAAACATCCCATTTTATTTGGTTTGTTTGGAAAATCCAACATTTTAAGGGAGAATCAATTAACGTATTGACTTTTAAATAATAATAAAAAATATGAGTTTTCAAAACTATCCTTAATAATTTAAATTTTAGTCAAACAGAGATATTGAATTTTTAAATAAATAATGGATACGTTAGAAAATTTATTTGTTGGCTTTTCAAAAATGACTTCATTTTAAGACGTTCCAAAATGAAATAGAGGCCATATAATTTGGGACTTAAGAAATATTATTTATGGGTTCCACTCTATGTTTTTCCTTACCATTTTTCTCATTGCGAGTCCACTCTACTTCCTTTTCTACAATACCTTTTTTTAAGACTAAAATATTATTTTGGTCCATCAATTTTACCAAAAGTTTGTTCCTCGTTCCTAGATGAAAAAAATATCTTTAAAAAAAAGTTTAAGGACAAAAAATGAAACATCTCAATAGTTTAGAGTGATAATCGAATTTTTTTGATAAAGTTTAGGAATGAAAATAATATTTTACACTTAAAAAATTAAACCTCTTATTTTATTTAGCTTTTAAAAAGGTTTTCAGCAAACACATTAATTGAGTACAAAAACATTTTAGTCACATAAATTATTGAATGTTCATGTAATTGTTTTAAATGTTTAAAAATTTTAATTTCGAGTGATGATGTCATGATCAAATCATTCCCTCCTAAGTAGGGGTGTTTTTCTCAAAAAAAAAAAAAAAAAAAAAGTAGGGGTTTCCAAGCGGCCTACCTAACCTACTCGTGCTAGACCCACCACCACTCGATCCAACAACTCCAACGGTTGGACATGGGTCTTGACCTCTCTAAACCTAACCTCCGGCTACCTTGAGCAAATTCGTGCGGGTGGCATCGGCCTCCTCGGCCCATTCCCAAAGCGAACGATACCTAATTGGGGAAAGATTGGTTCCTCCCACAAAAATGTGCCTTTTAGTGGGAGGAATGAATCTTTCCCCAATCAGGTATTATTCGCTTTGGAAGATCTACTTAATGGGTATACCCCACTTGTGAGCTCATGCTTATAAGCTGCAGGTGGGAGGCGTCTCTCCTCGATATGGGATTGAGCAAATTCGTGCGAGTGGCATTGGCCTCCGCCCATTCCCAAAGCGAACAATACCTGATTGGGGAAAGATGCGTTTCTCCCACACATGATGTTACAAGTTAGTATGTAAATAAATAATAAGTGTTACAATAGGCAGGAGCTGTGATGAATTTTAATGGGAAATTTTGGAGGATGGTTGGAAGAAATATAGAGCTTTTTTTTTTTTTTTTTTAATAATTTTATAAACACTGATGGGGAATGATGTGAATGTTTTATTTGGTCAGCTGGTCATACAAACCTGAACCTACCAAAACCAAAGCTCACTTGCAATATGCTTCAGATACCAGTGCACAGGGCCGGCCCAAGCGTTTTGGAGGCTTAAGGCAAAATCTTCAAATGAAGCCTTTATATTATCAATTAAATAATATTTAACTAGCATTTTATATAATAATTTTTTTTAAATCCATTCTTTTTACTTTTTAATATGATTTTTTTTTAGAAAATGTTAAAGTTATAACCAATTTTACTACAAACCGGTAATGTAATGAATGTGATCAATGACATGAGGCTTACAAAAATACTAGAAATATTATAAAATTTACAATATGAGAATTACAAAGATATATCACCAATCACAAATATTCATTCAAAAATGCATTCAATAGTTTGTTGAAATCCATCTATCATATTCATTATCATATCAAATTATAAAAGTTATGGAGACCACCACGCACTTTGGTGCAGTGATCACTCCACAAGTATAAGTTCTTGTGAGGTGTGAGGGGTAATGACCGAAATTTAAGTTTCTAGAATAGAGTTATATACACTTAGATTAGGATAGAATAGAATTTTTATTTTGTATAAAAATAATTAAATAAATAAAATTTATGTAGTAAAATTTATAATATTTTTAACATTTGAATTATTTATGATTAGTAATAATTCTATTTGTAAAACCTATTTATTTAAATTTGTCTTATCTTTATCTCTAACATTACTTAATTCTTTGAGCTTTCTTAATAGTAAAAAAAATTGAAAACTAAAATGTTTTAATACCTCCCAAAAATATTTATATATAAAAAATAAAAATAAATAAAAATTTGCCCCCACGTTTGGGGGCCTTGGGGCCTTCTCTAGTAAGGGGCCTAGGCAATGGCCTAATCGGCCTAAGCCTAAGGCGGCCCTGCCGATGCGTATGTCATTACTCATTACGTTGAGACTTCAGATATTTTTTGATAAATCATAAAACGATCTTTCTTCAGAATCTGAAAAGACAAACAAAAAAAAAAAACAAAAAAATTGTTACCTCTTCAACTTCCTCTCTCTTTCCATATGAAACGACCAAGAGCCAAATCTAGTTCGTCTACATAAATCCTGTTCAGGTCTGCGATTGCTTTACTTGAGGAAGCAGCTGCTCATCATAGACTGCCTTTTTAAGGTAAGACTTGCCATTTCTCTTTCTTTCTTTCTTCACGTTTTCATTATGCTTGGTTGTGCTCGTTTCATGATGACTTACAATAACAGAGAGTGTTCAAAAGGATACAATTGTTGTCTCATTAGTTTTTCCTTTTGTCTTTTGGCTATACAATGAGAAACTCAACTAAGCTCTATGGTTGCATTAAGATTAGTAAAAAAACAATTGATATTTCACATCATAAAGTTGTATTATAGAATAATAATAAAAATACCTTTTGTTTTACTTATATTTTTGGCATTTCATCATTTGAAAAACGTTGTCAAGCTAAAATTTTTGAAATGTTGATTCAAATTCTAATTTATTATTTCCTGCTGAGTGTTTTTTTTTTTTTTTTTTTTTTTTGAGAAATCGGAATGATCCCTTTATATAAGAACCTTCTGTTTTACTTATTTTTTGGTTTTTCATCATTCGAAAAAGGTTCTGCAATTCATTGACCTTGAGATTTCTTTTAACTGCAGCGACATTTATGGAGAAGTCTGTCAGTGCATTGTTAGAGGATCAAGTGGTGTAGTATTCATTCTTTTGATATTTTCTCTCGGACTTAACTTAATTATTAAAATTATGATTGCATATGATATGTATATCCATTCCATAAATCTAATACAAGAAACTTTGATTGGCTATTCATGGCAGGGGGAAGAGACGAATCTCCATGCTAGGATTATAGAGCTAGAAAAGAACCTCGACAATGCCAAACAAAGGTTAAGCATGGGAGAGGATCAAATGGAGAGATTTTTAAAATCTACATTGGGGTTTGCAGAGGATAAAGGGGTGTGTTATGGATTCTTTTTCATGAAATTTCTTCGGTTACTGTTCAGTATGTATAAGTTATTAAATTTCTTATGATTTTTATTTGAAATGATTTATCAATGGCAGAAAGAAAAAGTGAAATTTCAATCAAGAGTTTCTAAGCTAAAAAGGAAACTTGAAGCTTTCAGACAAGTATCTGGCAGTGCAGACGAGGTTGATATGGAGATCAAGGAAAAGATGCAAGCAACTGAAGTAGCTATGGCTGAAATGGAATCTCTTAATCAGAATCTTATTGCCAAGGAGCGTAAAAGTAATGATGAATTGCAGGAGGTTCGTAAGAAATTGATGGATGTAAGTATTGCTAAAATGTTCTATGCTTTTGCGTTTGTTTTTTACTACATATATGCCTCAACCTGAAAATCATCCGAGTTTATACATTTATGTATTTCTGGAGGAATGGCTGACGCAATGGTCTTTAAAACAGCAAGAAGAAGACTTGGAGCTGATGGAAGCAAGAATCCAAATTCTTATTGTTAAGGAGCGAGCTAGTAATGATGAACTGCAAGGGGTTCGACAGGAGTTGATCAATGTAAGTATATCTTTGTGTGTAAACTACATTTATTGTTCTGGTGGATATTTTTGGGATCTGATGTAACATTTAACAGAACCTGCTCATTGAAGAAGTAAATTTTGTAGACTTAAGCTCCTACAACAATATCTGGTAGTTGTTAATTACCAGTTTAATGGCTTTTGAAGTTGATTGTTGAAGACTTGTGCTAATTGACAAGCTGAACTGCCGTAATTTTGGTATCTTATTTCTGTTAAATTTTTGTATTCTCTTGATGCTGACACCAGTGGCGGAGGCAGAATTTTAGTCTAGAGGGGGCAAAATTAAAAGATGATATTAAAAGTGAAATTAATCTAAAAAATATTAACCAACAATAATAACAAAATAAATAAATAGTTGTAAGCAAATATGAATATATTTCATATTATTAAAATAAATAAACAAAAATAACCAATTCATAGCTACTAAAAAATTTATAAACTGATGGAGTAAGAATGTGATTAGTGTTACTTAAAAAATATAATGAATAAATGTTAGAAATTATTTTTTGTGATTGGTGACATGCCAATTTGTAAGATATAAGTAGTAAAATTTGTAATATCTCTAGCATCATTCAAGAATAAAATGCTGTGAAACGTATCATAAATATTAAAAATGGTGTAAATAATGATATAAAATAAAAAATAAAAAATAAAAAATAGTGAAATAGGTGCAAGTTGCAGTAGGACAAGACAAAAGCAATGGTTTGGTGACTTTCAACCAAGTAGAAGTCTTTTTTTCAATTTTTTTTCCTCCATGTCAGAATGTAACTACTTTAGACTACTATTACTAAAAAATTTCAAGAGAAGTTAGGGGGGGCAGGTGCCCCCCCTCGCCCCCCCTCTGGCTCCGCCAGTGGCTGACACAGACATGTGTGCATTGAGATGTTTCAATGTTGTTTATACTTTGTTACCAATGAGGTAATGTCATTTGATTATGGTACCTCTATAAAGTTAAATTTACCTTGATTGCAGAGTTTAGGAAAATGTGGAAGTGCTTCTTATATTGGAATCAAGAGAATGGGAGAGCTTGACTCTCGACCATTCTATAACGCAGTTAATAGAAGATATTCAGAAAAAGAAGCTAGTGATAAAGCTGCAGAGCTTTGCTCAATGTGGGAGGATTACCTTAGGGATCACAGCTGGCATCCTTTTAAGACTGTCATGGGTGAAGATGGAAAAACTGTGGTATGCATTCAATACTCTAGTACCAGCATAAAGTTTCTTTCCTTTTTATCTTTTTAGCTCACCATAGTTTTCAAAGAAACAAGTTTAGCCTTAAACTAATTTGAAACTATCTCTTCCAATTCACTACCTGGTGATTTATCAAACAATTCAAATTCAAATGTGTTATTTAAACATATCACATGACTCATTTAAAAAGCCATGTGATTAAAATTACATGTGGATGGTCTCTTTAGTTGTCACATAGGGAGTTGGAGGAAGAGAACTTCAAACCGGTTTAAAGCTAAATTTTTTCATTTTTCAAATATTTGTTATTGGACAAATTTGGCTTCGGACTGGTTTGAAACTATCTTTTTCAACCCATTATATAGTAATTTATAAGACTATCCATGTGTATTGTTTAAACAAGTCAAATATAAAAAATATTGTAACTATAACTACACATAGATGGTCTCTTCAATCGCCACATCATGCATGGGTTAGAGGAAGATAGCTCCAAATTAGTTTTAAACCAAACTTTTTCCTTAATTATGCTAGACTCAACATTGCTTTCTACAGGTTGGTTTATATATTTTAAATAATTTGTTAGTGTTCTTTGGAAAGGTTTATGAGGTTTATTGTAAATAGTACTTTATCAACTCTGCAACTTGGTCTTCTAGCATTTGTAGTTCTATATCCAACAACAATGCCACCACCTTGCTCTTCTAGTCTCCTGATTTTGATTCATTACTAAACTCAGTGATCATAATTTTGATTTTAATGGTAGACTGCTTCATTAGTTATTATCCCCACACATGTAGGAATTTTTTTTCTTGCTCGGACTTCTTGCTTCAATTTTTCTAAATCAATTTGTACCATATTTTCTCTTTTTACTGCCTTTCCCTTTTTTCAAATTGTTATTAACTGGTTCATACTGGATTTGGTTGTGCAGGAAATAATTGATGAAGAGGAGGAGAGATTGAAAGGTCTAAAAGATGAGTATGGTGAAGAACTTTATAAGGCTGTGATCACAGCCTTGATAGAAATGCATGAGTACAACCCAAGTGGTCGATATGTAATATCAGAGCTATGGAATTACAAAGAAGGGAGGAAGGCATCAATGAGAGAGGTAGTATCCTACATTCTGAAGCAATGGGAAACCCCCAAATGAACGAGGAACTGAAGGTTAGTAGTTTTACGGTGGAATCTATGGACGTGAATGGTGTAGATTTCATTTGTATGTCTTAATAATAATAATAATTATAATCAATCAATATAAAGCAGAGACCTCATGCGGAAAAGTATGAGATCTTGTCATGTGGTACTTAAATCTTGCATTTAGCCTCTTTAACCTCTTCTCATTAACTCTTTTTTGCAGTTACCTAAAAGATCAAGTTAACTTTTTTTTTAATTTTTAATTTTTATTTTTTATTTTTTATTTTTTTTACTGTTATCTAAAAGATGGGTTGCTATTGAAAGTTGGATCAAATTAGACCAAACCTTATAAAAAGCCCAAGCCCACTTATTCCCTTACATATTATGACCCAGGCATTATCCTTTCCCACCTGTAGATGAAAGTCAAGACTCTAACCCACCTACAAAGTCTCTTTCTCCTCTCCATGTGTAGATGAAACTTGAAAGTCAAGACTAACTTTCACTATTACCAAAATAAAAGACCTGAGATTGACAAAACATTTGTAAAAGAGAGAAGTAGGAATCTGAGGGGTTATCACCTCTGTCATACTGGCCTCCCACCACCATCAAGCTGTCGAAACCTCCTATGAGTGTTTTATTTTATTTTATCTTTTTAGATTAAGTTTGGTAATTTGGTTGCATAGTTTTTGCTTTAGGTATATAAGTAAAGAGAATATTTGGTGCACAATGTAAAGCGATAATATTCTACCATAGTTTTAAATCATTTATAAGATACATGCATACGCACTTGTCCACACCATGTTTTAATGTCGCACTATCGATGAGTAAAAGGTGGTGAGAAAGTTGGGTATACTTTCATTTCATGATACACAATCTGCGAACACAACACAAATTAGTTGATTTTCATGGTCTATTACTCTTTTGCATTTATTTTTTGGTTTCATGATTGTTTTAAAAACAATCTTACCTTGAGAGTGCTACAAATGTGCAATAAAGTTACTAAATTAATTTTTAATATTACAAAATGTATATGTTTCTTTACTCTAATTTAGTTTATTTTTTATTTATTTATAATATATGTATAACATTAATTCTCCAAAAACGTTATATATAAAATATTACAAAATTATCCGTGCATCGCATGAGAAATTACTAGTTATAATAAATTAATGAAATTTACAATATTAGACGTGAATAGTGTGAATTTCATTTGTAAATCTAAATAATAATAATAATAATGATGACAATGATGATGATGATGAATGTACTTTACTTGGCATTGTGTAACCCCATGACCCTGCTGCCAAAAGAGGGGAAAAAAAAAACAAAAGGAAAGATCTGACATTTTCGGTATCCATTACACCACTCAGCAAACAGTTCACTTTTATGGTATTTGAAGGTGTAATTTGCATGTATACGTCACTTATGGTTCATACATTGACTTATATTTTTGTTATATTGATAGTCTTTACTTACTGATTAAACACAAGACCTTAAATGGTATGAGACTGTTGTAGTGCTACCTTTATCTATTGTAAAATGAGCAACTGTGAAGCACATATGAAATAGATAGTTCAGATTCCTTGGAAAATTTTGTTTACCCTTGCACCCAGGCCACCCAAGTTATTATTATCTTCTGTGGAAATGAATGCACAATAGTCAACGGGTTAGCTTCTCGTACTACCATCTTTTACCACATGGACACCTCACATCAAATTTGCCCCTGTTGTATTAACCTAGAAACACCTTTTTCATGTTTGAAGGGATTCTTACTGGGCCAAACTTATTCGGTTGAAATTGAATGTTCATGCACTAGCTTTTGCGTTTTTTGAAACCCCATTGTATCATTGGGGAAAACAAAATGCGTAGTTTTAACTATCTTGCTCGGGGTATTCCTTGGAACTTTGTTTTCCTTTTCGCTCCTTGGACTATCTAGTTAACTAGCAATGATAATATTTTCTGTAACGAATTTATCATTCTGTCACACTTCATACACTCTCCCACTCTATTGAATTTTCTAATCTTAGATTCTTAGTGCCAAGACAATTCGACAAAGATTAGTAGTACATTCCCTGTAGCCAGGCATCCCTCTCCGTCCAACATTGTTTTTTTGTTTTTTTTTTTGTTTTTTTTGGATAAGAAAAAAAAAAGTTGTTAAATTTAATACGACTAGACGTTCAAAGGGGAATCCAGGTCCAGCTGGAGTGGGTGGTCTCATTAGGGATGAAAATGCATGCTGCGTCCTTGGCCTTAATCTCATTATTGGATGAACTACTAGTGCTTTTCCAGAGTTCTGGGTTCTTAGGTTTGGCTTACTATTAACCTGAAATAGGGGATTTAAGAGAGTATTTTTATTTATTTATTATTTTATAAGAATCAAGAGATTATTAGTTAAATTTATTCTCTTCTTATTACTAAATGTATGTCTATTACACCCCGCCCTCCCCTCCCCCTCACCTCACAAATAGACCTTAACACTTATATCTCTTATTGCAGGAAACCTAAAAGCACATCTATAGGGAACTAATCGGTGTGCTGATATTTTGTCTAGCTAGGGAAATCAACAACAGGAGAGGGGCTAATACTTTTATGATATTTGTCCCAGATTTGGGCTTAGCTGTTTTATTGGGACAGTACTGGAATCCGTATTTAGTGTGTATCATGAAACTTGTTGCTTGATTTGTAGTAAATTTTATCTAGCAAGCTAATACACATCCTTTGTTTTCAGAAAAAAAAAAAATATATATATATATATATTGAATTGAAAGGATCAACTTTTCATCTGCAGGATTTTAGGGTACTGCAAAAATGTATAACTTGTCTGCAGATGTATCAAGCTAGGCTTATTCTCTCTTTTTTGTGAATCAACTGTTTGACGGGTATATTAAATAGCGGTCTCTTTTCTTCGTTAATTGTGATTGTCTCATATTTAAAAAATTGGGGAAAAATAGTTGTCAAAGAATTAGATATCTCGAGAATACATCAATACCAAACAAAGCTTTAGTCTCAAAATTTTGGAGTTGACTATGGATTTTTGACCGATTAGTTAGGGTTAGTTTGTTTTTCCCTCTCTATTTTACTATATCTGAATACTTATTCTCACTTGCTCCCTTAACTGACTTGTTTGTGTTTTCCTACTATGTGATTTTTGGTCTTTATCTCATCTTTTTTTAGTTCCTTAACTAGGACCAATTTACTGTTTCTTAATGATCTTTCATCTAAACATGATTGAACCATCTTAAATGATCTTTTCTCATCTTTTCAGCAGTAGAGACTATTCCAATCTTTGAGTGAACTTTGACGATTTGAAACAACTCACAATTTCTTATTGATTATGATAATAAACCTAAAAGTAGATATACAACACATGCATATATTTGAATTTAAAATAATAATAAAAAGTTTTTTACAAGTGTTTTATGTTGCATTTATCCATTGCAAGGATGCAACCTTACAAATTGATAAACGTTAAAAAATTCATTTCATGCCTAAAATATGGCTCATGTTACTCTTTTTTTTCGTCAAAAAAGTAATAAGGTTTTATTTCGTACTGAAAACTTTAAATTTTCAAGATTTGGTCATCTTGTTGACTCGCTAATTATTTTTGTTAGTGTGTTCAACATGAAGGTAAAAAATAGAACATAAAACTATTTCAGAGACAAATATAAACAAATGTGTATTCCTTTCCTCCCTAAAGTATAGATATTGTTTGTTTTAATTTAAAGTATTTTTTATTTTTTTGGAAAATGTCAATTTCGAGTACTTGGGACAGTGAGGAGGAAAGACGCTATATTTGAGACTAAATACGTTTTGCAACCCTTAAAACATTATCATCCTCGAGAGAAGAGAAACCCTCTTCTCTCTCCATCCGAGAAATGAAAGGACTGTTCCAGTTTTTTGATTAAACTATTCCATTACCTACCCTGTGAGACACCTTAGAAATCTCATAAATTGATTGAGTGATAGATGAAACTTAGGAGTTTTGAATTTACTATACATTTTTGAAGTTCATTAGAGCACCCACAGCAGGTGTGGTAAATGTACCAAATGCCTAATCTTTGGCACATTTACCACACCAAACACAAAAATGATACTTTATGAGATGTGTCAAATCTCAAAAATTATACAACATAGCTACAGTACCGTTGCAAATTTGCAACGGTACGGACAAATGTTGCAAAATTTTTTATTGTTTTATAATCTCTTTTCTCTCTCCTCTACCTTCATTTTTTCTTTTCTCTTCTATCTCACTCTCCAGTTCCCTCTCTTCTCCCTCAAACCCCAATCCTCTCCTCTCAAACCTCACTCTGTCTCTCTGTCTCCCACTACCTGTTTCTCTCGGCGCCGTCGCCCTACTCAACCTCGGCGCCTCCGTGCTCACCAAGACGCTGACGTTCGCCGCCGCATTCTCCGCCTTCGGAGATCCAATCTCGTCGCTCATCGCGCTCGCTTTCTTCTTCGCGCTTGCTTTCAACACGATCGGGTGGACCGATTGGGCCAAGGCGGCGATCGTGCCTGGGTTGGTGTCGTTGATTGTTGGGATGATTTGTAATGGGGTCCGACGTGGGGTCGTGGTTGTTCGGGGTGATTTTGTAATGGGTTGGTGTCGTTGATTGTTTGGGTCGTGGTGGTGCAGTGGCAGCGTGGGGCCGTGGTTGTGGCTGGGTATTGATCAATCAAAGATCTCTCTCTGCCTCCAAACCAAAACAGAGCAAGAAACACATCCAAAACCTTAAAATTTTTCAATAATGGCAGAGATTAACGGCTGTGGTGGGTTTGTTTTGAATTGTGTTTTGGGTTGTGGAGGATGTGGTGGTTGTGTGGTGGTGGCTGTTGGTTGTTTGCAGTGGCTGTTGATTGTGTTTGATGAGTTGTAGATATTATTTTAATGTGTAGGAAATATTATTTTAATGTATAGAATTGTATGATAAAACATCTGATAAATGGAATGTTGTAAAATGGTGTGGTAAAATAATAAAGTAGGTCTTTGATATTGCAAAATGGCATAATTTTTGCTACATCTGCTGTGGATGCTCTTAGATCCACCTAGGTCAGATGTCCCTTAAGGGGCCAAGAGTTAATTTTAATAGTCTACCAGTACAGATTTTTATGTCTCCTATTGTGGTACATATTTTTTTACTGCCAACTCCTAATTTTGGTAGTGGGCCCATAGATTAATATGGAGAGAGATTAGAAAAAATATCCAATTCAATTAATTGATTAAGATAATATATAGGAAAATGTTTCTCTTCTTCAAACTAATTTGAAGAAAAACTCTTCAAATTTCTCCTATATCTTTTTATTAAATGTGAATTATGAAAATCTAACTATTGAATTATATGTTTTTATTGAATGTTCAAATAGTGTATAAAACACCTATGAACGTTTAGACCTCCAATTTATAAATTACCAATACAAGCTTATAATCAAACAATGTATGTGTGAAATATGATAATAAGCTAGAACATAATTGGTAAAACAATCTAAACCGAAATTAATCACAATCACAGTAGTAATTAAAATGCAAAGATTAAGGGAAGAGAGATACAAATACAAAAACAATACAACGATGTGTTATTGAAGAGGAAATCGAAGTTCTCGGCATAAAACCTCTCCGCCGCCCTCCAATCGATCAATAATCCACTAGAAAATAAAGTTGAGATACATGAATAGCAGAAGACCCTCCAAATCTAATCTATCCAGTGCACTTAAGCCCTCCAAGTTTCTTACTCCAACAGGGTTACGTCGAACCTTGTTTTCTCTAGTTTACCGAATCTCGCAATAGTCCATTGCATCAACCAAAATGAATTGGTCTCTTCTGAATTGCTTCCCAAGCACCAAAATACTTTCTCACAGATATGGGTATTGTGAGATAAGGATTTGGCTAAATGTACCTCTAAAGGATATATCAATGGAGAGGGTGAGAGTAGAGGAATTTGGATAATCAAAGGATGAAGATTATGGATGAGTCAATCTTGTTTTTCTTTAGGGTTTCTCTCTCAAAATTCTCTTTGGAAGCTCTCTACATTTTGTGGGTATAAGGGTATTTATAGTAGGGTGTGTATGGAATGCGAAGAGTCAGTTACAACCAAATAGGGTGTTCTAGCGATTCGGCCTCGTGACTAGAACAAGTCGCGAGTTTGAGTCACGAGCTAACTACCTAGCCAGACTGAAAGTTTTGTCCTGTAGTGCAACAATTAGTGTGACCCTTCAGCTCCCCTGCATGCTTCACACGTGAGCCACCTTTGGCGACTTGCCAGTCGCGAGCTAGTCGCAAGATCCAGTTGCGAGGCACTTCTTGATTGCACATTCTTGAGCTTTTCTTCACGCTCTCTCACACACTACCCTTACTTGATAGCTTCTCAAATTCTCATTTCAAATTCTTTCTTCATCTCCTCGGAGAACTCTATAGCTCGAGCATCAATGGTAGCTCCAAATACTATGTCATCAACATATACTTGAGCCAAGAGAAGGTAATCTCCATCATTCTTGACAAATAAAGTCCGGTTGGCATACCCTTTTTTGAACCCTCTATCCAAGAGGTAATGGGTAAGTCGATCATACCAAGCTCTAGGAGCTTGTTTCGAGCCATAAAGAGCTTTTTTCAATCTCAGTACATGGTCTGGGAAGTGAGGATCTTCAAAACCTTTGGGTTGTTCAATAAACACTTTTTCATTCAGGTAGCCATTTAGAAATGCACATTTTACATTCATTTGATAAAATTTGAAGTTCATAGTGCTTGCAGTTGACATAAGAATGCGGATAGACTTAAGTCTTGCCACGGGAGCGAAGGATTCATCAAAATCTACTCATTCTACTTGAGTGTATTCTTAAGCCACTAGCCGATATTTATACCGGATAATCTCTCCATCTTCATCAGTCTTGTTTTTGAAGATCCATTTGGTGCCGATGACATGAACATTTTCAGGCCTAGGAACAAGTTCCTATACATCATTTCTCACAAATTAATTCAGCTCATCATGCATTGACTCAACCCAATTTTCATTTTGAAGAGCTTCTTCTACCTTTTTTGGCTCAAATTGGGTAAGGTAGCAATGGTATGTTACATGATTGGCTAGAAGTATGTTTCCCTTTCTAAGGCGAAGACCTTCATCCAAAGACCCAATGATGTTACTATCCGGATGATTTTTAATCACTCTTGATGATGACTTCTTTGATGTGGACACTTCATCATTTCGAGAGATAGGAGGATGAACTTCCGGAGGAGTGAGCGGACTTGATCTAGACATTGATCTTGTTTCCATTCTTGAGTTCACAGGAGATGATTTCTCTTCCGGTGTAGGTCCTTCAACTTCAATATCAAAAGCTTCGACCTCAGTTGTGGGCTTTTTGGAGTTTGGCCCTTCTCCATCATCAACCATCTCTACCTTTGTTATAGCATCATCAATTTCTATATTGATGGATTCCATTACTATCTTTGTTCTCTTGTTGAATACTCTATATGCCCGGCTAGTAATAGAATACCCAAGGAAGACGCCTTCATCACTTTTTGCATCAAATTTTCCAAGATTCTCCCGATCATTTAGAATGTAACACCTACTTCCAAACACTCGGAAGTACTTCACTTTTGGTTTCTTTCCATTCTAAATTTCATAAGCAGTCTTCTTTGTTCCCACTCAGAAGAATATCCTATTGCCAATGTGACATGAGGTGTTCACGACTTCTCCCCAAAATTTTTGAGGTTTTTGCTTGTTGAGTAGCATAACTCTTTCCATTTCTTGAATTACCCGATTTTTCCTCTCATCCACCCCATTTTGTTGAGGAGTTTTGGGGGCTAAAAATTCCTTTTTGATCCCATTATTCTCACAAAATGACTCAAATCTTGCATTGTCAAACTCCTTGCCATGATCACTCCTTATCTTGACAATCGTAACCCCTTTCTCGTTTTTTAGTCTCTTGCATAGAATTTCCAATTTCTCACATGCTTCTGATTTTTCTCTAAGAAATTCCACCCAAGTGTATCTTGAAAAATCATCAACAATAACCATAATGTACCTCTTTCCTCCTAGACTTTTAGTTCTTGTAGGCCCCATTAAATCAGCATGAAGAAGCTCTAAACAACGTGAGGTAGCAATAACATTCACCTTGTGATAACTTGCATTTGTTTGCTTTCCCATTTGGCATGCACCACAAATTGTCTTCTCTACTTTTCCAAACTTTGGAAGTCCCTCAATAGCTTCAAGTTTAGATACTTTAGTTACTTGTTTGAAGTTTGTATGCCCAAATCTGTGATGCCAAAGTTTCAACATGTCAACACGAGCACTTCTATAGGAAATTGGTGCCGTAGGAACTACTCTGTAGCAATTGTCAGTAGTCCGATTTCCCTCCAAGACTTGAATCCCTTCTTCATCAATGATTATGCACCCCTTCTTTGAGAATTGAACAAGAAAGTCTTCATCACATATTTGAGTGATGCTTAAGAAATTCGCTTTCAGCCCTTTAATATATAACACATCATTCAATAGAGGTAATTCCGGTATCTCAATAGTCCCTTTGTTGAGAACTTGAGCATGACTTCCATTGTCAAATGTCACATAGTCACCAACCTTCTCTTTGAGTGACTTAAACAGTGATTTATCTCCTGTCATATGACGAGAACAGCCACTATCAAGATACCATAAGCATGAATTAAATACCTTCAAAGAAGTGTGCACAAACAAGCAAGCATGGGACAAGCACTCTTGACCTTCAAATAGAAACTTATCTTCATTTTCCATGCTCTTGTTAGATTGAATTTTCTTTTTCAGATTATCAACCTTATCACACGATATTCTATTTCTTCTTTTATACTTCTTAATCAAAGAATTAGACTCACATAGACTATTGTGTAAGATGTGATTCTCATTTTCAAAATATTTCAGCATGTGAATAAACATTCTAGCATGTTTCTTTGTTTTTAATAATTCTAGGAGTTCATTGTTAGGACACCCTTCAGACATACTCGTAGAGTCATTATCACAAACATTTAAACCACAATTCAGCATAGCCTTTTACATAGCTTCATCCATAGTTAAGGGGTCTAGGATTGCACTTAGGTAATTAAACCTCAGCAAGTGCACTTGCTCTGATTCCAATTGAATGTTCAAATAGTGTATAAAACACATACGAACGTTTAGACCCCCAATTTACAAATTACCAGCACAAATTTATAATCAAACAATGTATATGCGGAATATGATAATAAGCTAGAACAGAATTGGTAAAACAATCTAAACCGAAATTAATCACAACCACAGTGTTTTTTAGTGCAAGTTTAGACATGTTAACAAATTCAGGTCAATTTTGCTAAGTCTAGCTATCTGTCATTTTGAAGATTTAGGAATATTTTTGTCATTTTGGATGTTTTTAGGGGCTACTTTGATCATTTTTAACTCTTAAGGACTATTTTGATCATTTTAGAGTGCATTTATGTGTCATCACTCATCCTTGGTGTGATGGTCACTCCACAAGTATAAGTTCTTGTAAGGTGTGGGGGGTAAGGGGCGGGGTTCAAGTTTTTAGGAATGAGCTTCACACACATATACACTTAGATTATATTAGAGTTGAATTTTTATCTTGTATAAAAAAAAAAAGTGCATTTAGATGATATTATTTTTATTAATTTATTTGATTTATCATGTAAAAGTGTAGTTGTACTTTTAAAAAGCAATTATTTGAAGAGTTAAACAATCCCGTTTAAGATGAAAATAAGCTAAACTACCTTTGCCCTAAGCTATGTACCTACTTAAAAATATATAGACTAAATTGCAAATTACACCCCTAAAATTTTGGGGGTGTTTAGATTTTACTTTCTAAAATTTTAGAGTTTGGATTTTATTTTTACCCCATGAAGTTCTATTTTGTCTGTATCAACAGCCCATTTATTCATATCTTTCGTTAAGTGTCACATAAGCTTGCAATGTGTGTTTAGTTTGTCCAATAAAATGATGCCACATCATTTTTTTAGCTTTAAAAAATTTAAACAATAAGACATCACATGACACTTAACTAAAAAAATATGGAGGGAGGGATTATAAATACAAACTAAATAAAACTTCAAGGGTAAAATCTAAATTTTGATTCTTCAAGTGTAAAATCCAAACACCCCTAAATTTTAGGGTTATAGTTTGCAATCCCAACACCCCCCCCCCCCCCCCCCCCAAAAAAACCAATATGAGCTGAACTATATAAGCCATTTAGGAATAATTTTATCATTTAAAAAAAAATTACTAGTAATTTCTATTATAAAAGATAAATATATTTTAAAAATAATATCCAAACTTTAGTTAGTCACTTGAAACTTTAATATAATTTTATCTATATTAAATTATTGAAATACCAACATAAGGATGGTATGTAATAGTATTTACATTTTATTATATTAATAAAAAAAAATTATGGTAAATGATCAAAATAATTAAAATAAGATTCTCAAAATTTGTTGAAATAGAAATTTAGTTGGATTAGCCAGTAGAGTTTTAGCTAATCTGAACTTTAATTAGAGTAGAATTTTGAATTTAACCCTTTGTCACCCATACTTGAATCAAATCATGCCTTCATTAACAAGAATTTTAGTTGGATTAGCTAGTAGAGTTTTAACTAATCTGAACTATAATTAGAGTATAATTTTGAATTTAACCATTATTTTGAATTTAACCATTTGCCACCCCTACTTGAATCAAATCATGCTTTCATCTACAAGATATCATCAATACCTTAACATCAAATCATGCATTTAAAAATAAACAAAATTTTAATCCTAAAAAGACATAATTAATCGAATTGTTAGAAAAAATTAACATAATTAGATGCATATTAAAATTCTTGTCTAAGTTTAATACTACTTATGATCATTTTTATTCTAATTTTTAATAAGATAGAATGTGTGGTGATTTTGATTAAGTAGATATATAATTGATTTTTTATTTTTATTTTTATAGTTCATTAATATTAAACTCTTAGGCTATGTTTGGTAACTGTTTTTATTTTCTGTTTTCAATTTCTTGCTTTTAGGGGGAAAAAAAAAGTTTTCTTGTGTTTACAAAGTGGGAAACGTATTTGGTTAGTTGAAAAGAAAAAATAATTTTCTAAGAATAAAAACGGAAAATTTGTTTCGTAACTATATTTGAGAATGTTCAAATTTTTTTTTTTTTTTTTTTTTAAGTATTCACAATATTTTGTCTATTCTCTCCAATTGTTAATCTTATCTAATACTCCTAAAAGAATGTTAAACTCAAGTGCTTTAGAAATAGCATTAAACTCATAGCCTAAAACTCAAATAGCATTCACCCTAGAGGGATTTGAAACTCAAATGCTTTGTATATAGCATTCAACTCATAACAAGAACTTATAATTGAAAATTTCAAACTATCCTAAGAAAATAGGCTTTTAAATTTTATAGAGACAATCAATGACTACCGTTTATATGAAGCCATCAATGACACCTATCACATAAAAAAAAAAAAAAAATCAAAATCAAAATCAAAATCAAAATCAAAATCAATGATGCCTATGATTCACTAACATCAAACATATCAATGATGCTTATTATTGGTCAACATTAATAATGCAAATCTGGTCCTTCTAAGTTCCCATAGTTTCAGTAGCTTAATTAGTTAAGTCAATAGTGTGTGATGACTCACCCAAGTTATTATTACTTTCACCGTCAACAATAAGGTCATCAACATTGAATTGAGTAGACAAATGATCATTTCTTGTTGCCATCTAAATGAAGTTATAAATTGTGCAACAGGGTCTCATTACCAAAGTAATGAATATTGTTTCAGTGTCCATTTTGGTTTATCTATTAAAATGAAATATTTTAGTACCAGTCTATTTCGATATACTATTTCAAGGTTATTGCTATTAGTTTTGTTATTTATATACGTGTGTGTGTATATATATATATTATTGGTCAAAAACCATCTAATTTATTAAAAACCTTAAAATTATAAATTGGAAAGAAAAACTATTTTCTATTTTTCGATGGTTTTAGTTTATCAAACAAGTTTTTGGTTGCTGAAAACAAAAAAATTAAGAAAAAAATAGTTACAGAACATTCCCTTAATATTTTGCACTCATTAACTAACATGACACAAAGATTAAAAAATGGACATGATGAAAAATTAAACCACAATTAAAATTAATTTAATTTTCTATGAAAAACAATTATTCTTGAAGTGTATCACAAGTTTTTAATATTAAAAAAGAAAAAAGAAGTGAAGTGGGATGATAGATCTTTGAAGTCGAGGTCCTTACATGCCAAATGGCAAGACCCAAATCCTCCATTCTCCAACATCCACGTGTATATCTTCATATCCGGGCCCCACACGATCAGTGCACAAGACCCGGACCCCACAAGATACGTCGCCGTCACCATTAACTGATACTCCCAAAACCGATACTCGCTTGCTTATAGTTACTTATATCCCAACACTACCCTCTAACTTCAACGTATTCAATACATTTCACCCCCAGAACTTCAGACAAAACCACAGAAATGCCATCCAATCAACCGCGAGTACATTCCCCCATCCTCCACTCGCGCTACTTTTTATTTCCCTTCGTAAACAAAGCAGCGAAAAAACTAAGAGAGAATCAAGGATGGGGTTGTTATGGAAAAAGACGAAGAATTTATAGTGCGTGTTTGCAGAGCTCTCTCTCTTCGAATCCATTCTGAATTTACACACTAAAAGACTAAACTCCAAAGACTCTCTCTCTCTCTCAAAAACTCTGAGAAATTCTTAGTCTTCTAGAAATCTCTGGGCCATTTAGCATTGTAGACGACGAAGAGCCTTTCCACGGCGTCGTTTCGTCGTTTCAGTCTGTTACTCTCGCAATTTTTTTTTGCTTAAAAAGCGTTTGGGGAAAACGATTAGGGTTCCAGAAAACTTGTTCTAAGGTAACAACGATACACAACAATAATAAGTTCTTTTATATGTATGTATGTACATTTATGTAATGTATGGATGGATGTTTGTGCTCTGTTTGGTTGATATGAAAATGTGATGAAAGAGAGAGAAAATGAGCTGTTTGTGCTCTGTTTGACGTGATTTTTTTTTTTCCAGTTTCTTTTTACTAGGCTAAGGTTTTGATTGTTGGTGCATTGTTTGGTTGCTGAGAAAATGTAGGAGAATAAGAAAAGAAACGGAAACGCTTTGGATTATTACACAGTTGCTCAGTAAGCATGTAGTGATTGGTATATAATAAAACCGAACTCAGTTGTTGGCCAATGTGAAAATGATAACTCAGTTGTATTGATCATAACTTGTCACTTCATTAAGTTGTGAAAATATTTGATGTGTCATTATCATTGCTCTTGTTTTTGATTAGCCAATGACCTACTAGATGCACGGACCTGAGTTCTGGATGCTATAACTGTTGTTTTTTAGCTGATCTTCTAAATTACATAGAAGTGGTGACATTGAAAAGTGGGTAGCACGTGTAAGCTATCAATTTCAGTAAAGGGTTATAGTTATTTGATCATATTGGAAGCAGAACAGTGTGTAACATTATAATTTGGACAACCATTGAAGAATCATCACTTATAGAAACAGAGAACTGAACTAAAGATTACTTTCTTTCTTCTGAAATTTATGTGTTTTTCAATCTTAATTGCATTGTTGTTTAATTAGGAAAGATAGAAATAACGAATGGAATTAAAATCTGACTATTTGATTTTTGTTGTGTTTCAGGTTTGAAAATGTCTTCCAGTGCAGAAGAAGATATTAGTGAGAAGAATTTGAAGGACTATGAGTATGACCAGTATAGTGATTTGAAGAAAGGAAGAATTAAGGTTAAATATTCTAGTACAGTATATAGATGCCCATACTGCCCTGGGAAGAGGAAGCAAGACTATTATTATAAAGATCTTCTCCAACATGCTTCTAGTTTTGGTAGATCAACGAGTAGGGGCGTAAAAGAGAAAGCAAAGCACTTAGCTTTAGAGAGGTATATGAAAAGGTATCTCGATGGGCAGGCTCATTCAGAACCTGCCAAAAAATCTGAAAGTACCTCTATGCCTGATGGTGATAAGAAGTTTGCACGTTCTAGGAGGCCACTTGATGTGCCAGTTCATTCAGAACATTCTAAAAAATCTGAATCTACCCCCACGCCTGATGGTGATCATCCAAGGAGGCATCATGATGTTCAGGGTCATTCAGAACCCTCCAAAAAATCTGAACGTCACCTTTTAGCCAATGGTGATCAAGAGTTTGTGTATCCTTGGATGGGCATTGTTGCAAACATTCAAACTGAATGGAAAGAAGGAAAAAAAGTTGCTGAGAGTGGCTCGAAACTCAAGGATGAGTTTTTAAGAAAGGGGTTTAATCCTCTGAAGGTTTTTCCCTTATGGGGTTATAGGGGTCACACAGGTTTTGCCATAGTAGAGTTTAAGAATGATTGGGCTGGTTTCAACAATGCTATGTCATTTGAGAAGAGTTTTGAAGTTGAGCATTGTGGGAAAAGGGACTACTATGGACACGAAAATCCAGGAAATAAGCTGTATGGATGGGTGGCCCGAAGTGATGATTATAACTCAAGAGGTTTTATTGGTGACCATCTAAAAAAGAATGCTGATTTGAAAACCATTTCTGCCAAAGAAGCAGAAGATCAACGGAAGGCATCAAAACTTGTCTCGAACTTGACAAATACCCTTGTGAGCAAGAGTTTGCACCTTGAAGAGATGAAGAACAAATATCTTGAGACCAATGCATCTCTAAACAAATTGATGACGGCTAAGGATACAATGCTTAAGAAGTTCAATGAACGTATGCTCAAATTTCACATTTTTCCTGAAGTGAATTTACTTTGTTCTGTATGTTTTTCAACTACCATTCCTTACTAACTTTTAAGTTTCAATTTATGTTGTCAGAGATAAGAATGGTGCAGCAGAAATCACACAATCATTTTGCACAGATCTCCTTGGAGCATCAGAAGAGTACACAGCGTTTAGAAGAACAAATGAAAAGACTTGAGCAGCGTGAGAAGGAATTGCAGCAACGTGAGGCTCAGAATGAAACTGAGAGAAGGGAGCTTCATGATGAGAAAAAAATGGTAATTTATATCTTTCCATATTAAGATTGTTAAGTCTTAATAGATTGATAATCTTAGCTTGAAAACCTTTTTTTTTTCACTGAAGCTTGAAAAATCAATTGACGAAAAAATTTATTTTGAAATGGATCGTGCCCTGTTTGGGGATTTAAGAAATGTGTCATTGGCATCCATAGCTGGACTGTATTTCATTCATTCAGAATTCTCTAGATAAAATGTTTTTACATTGCTTGCAAGTGAAGTCAGATATTAGTAATTAGAATTAAAAAACTAAGAATTTTGGACCTTTGAAGGTTCCTTCTCTGTCCTTCTCCTGTGATATTTTATAATTTAAAGTTACATACATATCATTGAACCACTTGCAATGTTGGTACTGGCTTGGTCTTAGTTAAAAGGCACCATAAGGTGGTAAAGATTTTGACATCCTTCTTAATGTTGATAACAATGACGCAAACAAAAGTTTCGATGGGCTCTGGTACCAATTTTTATTGAAATTTTAGATATTCATCACTAAATAAGTTCTTTTTCATGAGATCTAGAAGGGTTCTTGAATAAGGTTTGATATATAGGCAATCACACATAGGTTTTTCTAAGCAATCACACTTAGGTTGGAGAGAGCAATCACACCTAGGTAGGAGAGAGCAATCACACCCTTAAAGCTTAATATAAGCTTATGATATTTTATTAAAGTCAATCTCACTGTCAATGTAATTGACTACAATAAAGCCTTTGTATAGGCTATTACTAAATCCTTTATTGGAAGGACTAGTACTCTATATATCCTATTCCTGGAAATACTAGGTGGAAATTCTAAACATATTATGAAATGTACCAACATCAATTTTTGCCTTTTCAGGTTGAAAGGGCTACCTTAGAGCAAAAATATGCTGATGAAAAAGTGTTAAAGTTAGCAGAGGAACAAAAGGTGTGTTTTCCGTTCTTTCTCTTGAGCTGGATCTTAGAGAAAAATATTAAAAAGTGTATCAATTATAGAACTTGCATTATTTATTTGTGTTTGATTGGCAATTGCAGATAGAAAAGGAGAAGCTTCACAGCAAAATTATTGAACTGGAAAAGAAACTTGATGCTAGACAAGCACTAGAGCTGGAGATCGAGCGGATGAGAGGGGCTTTACACGTGATGAAACATATGGGTGAAGATGGGGATATGGAGGTGAAAAAAAATATGGATGCAATTAAAGAAGATTTGAAGGAGAAGGAAGACGAATTGGAACACATGGAAGCACTCCAACAAGCTCTTGTCATCAAGGAGCGCAAAAGTAATGATGAACTACAAGAAGCTCGCAAAGAATTAATATCAGTAAGTGTTTGTCTTTCAACTCTAATGTATTCATTCTAATGGATTGGTTTGCTAGTGGGTAATCAATAGCCATTTTAGGACAATATGCCATAGCAATGCAGTGTTATTTGAGGGTTTGAAACACCATACTGAGAATGGCATAAATTAACTTTCCCAGAGGATATCGCTATAGATAATGTTTAACCAATACATGATGTGGGGACTATGGACTTATAGCGTATATGAAATTTTAAAAAAAAATTCTGAATGAGAAACACAGATGAAATTGTAGGAAAAGATATAATATTTTAAAATTTTAACATGTCAGTTTTGACAAAAAAAATTCTGTCAATCATATTCTGATGCAGAGTGATTCCATTGATCTTTTGTGACCCAATCTTCAATCTTAAGTTGATGAAACATGCTTAGGGAAAAGCTTTCCTCTTATAAAAAACTTTCTAGAACAAGAAAATATAAAAATACAAAAGGTTATTTAAAGGAGTATCATAACCCTATTATTTTCATTTGAAGGGGACAGTCTTCTCCTTCTTCTTCTTAGGGCAGGAGGGTGATTAGTTTGTGGACAACCTTGCCTAGGCCTGATCATAGCAGCATCTACCTGTTGAGGAATCAATGGCTGAAGGGCCTAGACAGTTGAATGGGAGAGGGGGTAGTTTTATTTTCCTTCTAAGCCTTCTTTGATGCAACTTGAAATCCCAGCTATAAATTGGACATTACAATTTCAATAGGGAAATATTGGGGAAACTAAAGTGTGTCAAATATTGTAATTTATTTTATTTTCTTATGATGGCTTCTCCTGCCCTTTGCACCTATTTATAAGTAAATAACTTGTGTATGCGCAGCAAATGCTATTAGGTTCAATATGCTAAATAAGGTATGAAATGAGCTACACTTTATATGCACATCCCGCACGAAGACAGAAGAACCAGTAAATGATCTCTGTCAGTTATATATATATATATATATATATATAAAATGATGAACAAGCAATCTTCCTTATAAGCATAGTTCATTGTCTGGCTGCACTATTATCTGTTCAATTTCGGATATACGGATAAGGGCAGTTATTTACTTAAGAACTTTGTTAGATATCTTGTCCTTAAACTATGCTTTTAATCCAATGTGAAAATGCTTGTGTCCTTTGGTTGGAAGTATAATTTCCTTGTTTCACAGGGAATGAGGGAAGTGTCAACCCGTGCTTTTATTGGCATCAAGAGAATGGGAGAGCTTGACAATAAGCCTTTTCTCACTGCAATGAAGAGAAAAACTTCTAATGAAGAAGCAGCTCAGAAAGCAATAGAACTGTGTTCACAATGGGAGGATTATCTTAGGGATCCAAGCTGGCACCCCTTTAAGATAATCACAGATAAAGAAGGAAATAGTAAGGTATGCCTATACTGAAAATATGTGCCTTAAGGTATTCCAAATTCTAAGGTATCCAATATTTTTTGTATACTTTCTAATGGTATGTTGGATATGGATTTACAGGAAGAAATCAATGACGAAGATGAAAAAATGAAGAGTTTGAAGAATGATGGTGATGATGAAGTTTATGAGGCTGTCAAAGTAGCCTTGATGGAGATGAATGAATACAACCCGAGTGGTCGGTACATAATACAAGAGCTATGGAATTTTAAAGAAGGAAGGAAGGCAACGTTGAAAGAAGGAGTCTTGCATGTACTAAATAAGTGGAAATCTCTTAAACGAAAGAGACGCTGAAGGTGCATATTTTAATTGTTACATTGGGCCTTTTTTTAGGTTGTATAGAACGAGTTAAATATTTTACTAAAAGAAAAGGTACATAACCATATTCTCAGTTATTACTTACATATTAAAAGCTAGATACAAACTTAGACTTAACCATACAGACACAACACTTAGTAACACCTAGTAACTTAGTACGGAACACATATCCACTTCAAAACAACTATATCATTTATATAAGTGGCAGCCCTCATCCTATCCCACATGTAGGTAGTAAACAAAAAGGTGGGGGTATGTGTCATATTGCACTTCCCTCTGGATTTGTTTTTTCCCTTTCTCTGCTAGTGCATCTGCCACCCTGTTATCTTCCTTGTAGACGTTTCTAAGTAAGTGGGGCTGAGTTCCCACTTGAACCAGGTACCTGCAATCACAAATTAAGTTTGTGAGTAATGGTGGATAATTACTATCATCAGTGAGTAGCCAGTTATAGGCCAATTGGGAGTCTGCTTCCACAATGAGGTGATTGAATCCCTTATTTTGAGCTAGTTGGAGTCCAAATCATATTGCCCACAATTCCACCACAATGCTTGTTGTTGTGCCTATATTTAACGAAAACCCAAGCACCCAATTGCCATATTCATCTCTAAAAATCCCACCACCTCCAGAAGGGCCAGGACAGCCCTCTGCATAGACATGGCAAAACGGGTCAGAATTTTTTGACCCGACCCGAAAAATACCCGACCCAACCCGATTTTTTTGACCCGAAGCAAAAACGGGTTGACCCGTGACCCGACCCGTGTTTTTCGTGGGTCAACCCGACCCGACCCGACCCGAACCCGAACCATTTTTTTAAAACTTTTTTTTTTTTTTTTTGGTAAAAAAAATAGTAAAATTAAGACAATATTGGTTTAATTGTTTGTTGTGAGCTTTAAGGAAACAATTGATGCATTTACATAACTGCATGCAAATTAATTGAAAGATAAATGGTTGAGCATTCTGTAATGAGTAAAGATTTTTAAATATCAAATAGTAAAGTACATGCCAAGATAATCTGGTTACAGTAGAATTAAAAACATAGATTTAAAATTGTAGACATGTGTGAGAAACATTCACAAGTGTGAAAATAGTGAAGCCAAAGTATCAAATCAGCATAAATTATGAATACTTAGACCTATTTTTTTAATAATTTATGTCCAAAATAAATGGCTTTCCAAAATAAATTATGATATTTCCTAGTGTGTGTGTTACTTAACAATGATATGATATTCATAAAAGAGACCATGTATAAATAAGTAAGCAATCAAACTTAAATGTACATCTCAATTGAAATAGAGTGCTAACTACAATTGATAATAGATTATAAAATTAATTTTCAAGATTGTAAATTTCTTATATGTTTTTATTCTTTATCAAATGGGTTATCCAATAAGTCATTTGTAATTTTGTTTTATATTTTAGAATGTTGATATTGTGTAGAAATAAAACTTGTGTATTTGTTTTACTTATCTTTGTATTATTTTGTGTTAGATAGCAATGTTAGGATTTGTATAATTTTAAAATTACTGAATAAGTATTAATAAGTTTAACTGAGTTCATTCTTAATATAAGTAGTGAATTCAAAATAATGCATTTTACATCAAGTAATTTGTTGCATAACTTTTCAAATGGCAAATACATGTTTTCTTTAAAAAAAAAAAAAAAAATCATGTAAAAAATACAGGTCAACCTGACCCAACCCGACCCGACCCGCAACCTGATTGACCCGAACCCATTTTTAACCCGCTTAAAATGACCCGTTTTGACCCGTGACCCGTTTGACCCAACCCGACCCGCCCGTTTTGTCATGTCTACCTCTGCATGACCATCACCACCAGTATTGTGTTTTACATAATTCTGTGGGAGAGAGGACCATGCTATTAGTTGCCCTTGTTTGGAATAGTGTCTTGTTTTAATGACACTGAGATGGGTGAATTTAATTGCATGATTGTGAGCAATTAGTATGTCTGGTGGTTTTGACTCCAGAATATAATATTAGCTATATACCTATCAAAAAAAATATATTTTAAATGGTTGCTGGCTATCCAAATTGACCACGTTTTGAAAGCAAATATGGTTGCCCAGTTGTTAGTGTACATTGGGGTTTTTTTATTCAGGTTTTGATTTATTCATTGTTCTATACTTGGTTGGAAAATTTTTTAAGGTTACTGGGTATAGTTAATGAATTCCAAACTTGTAAGGACCAAGTACAATCTTGCAAAACATGTAGAGGTGTTTCTAATAGTGAACATCTAGGACATTGATCATTGGGTTCCAGGTTATGAACTAAACTATTGTTATGTATTTGGCTGTGCACGGCTTTCCAGAGGAATAATTTTATTTTGGGTTTGCATGGAGCTTCCCAAATATAGTTGAGAGATAGCTGCCCTTCAGGTGGTTATAAGATTGTAAGGCGTGAAAAGCTGACTTAACTGTGCATTTGCCTTTTTCATTTGGTCAGATTTAGTGGTCTGGATAATGATTAGCTATTGGCATTGGAAAGGCTCTTATGATATTTTGGAGCCAAGACGGTAATTGGAATGATAGGGAAGTGAATTTCCATCGACCATGAGTGTTGTGTGCTTGTGCCATTGTGAGGAGTTGATCATGAATTGTTAAAGGGCCCTCAGTGCCTTAAAGGCCCACAAGGTAGCCAATCATCACTCCAGAATTTAATGTGTTCATCATTTCCCACTTTCCATTTAAGCCTCTGTTTTAAGAAATTTTTCCCATTTATGATGGCTTGCTATGCGTGTGAACAAGTTTGTGGTTTACTAGCTTCCAAAAATATTATGTTTGGGGAAATATCATTGTTTTAGAATGGAAGCCCATAATAAGTTGGGTTGATTTCATAATATACAAGCTAGATTAGTGAGGAAAGCCAAATTGGTGGTCTTCATAGGTCTAATACCAAGTCCACCCTTAGATTTGTGAAGATTTACTTGGAGCTAACTTATAAGATGGATCTTTTTACTTGTGAGTGTTTCCTCATAAGAAACTTTGGGTCATGGTATCCATTTTGTCTAGCACTGTTATGGGGATAAGGGTTGTTTGCATGGTATATAAGGGAATGGATGTTGTAACTGATTTGATGAGAGTGAGACAACCAGCCATGGTAAGGTATTTGTTTTCCATCCTTGAAGTTGGGCTCTTATTTGGTCTATCAGATTAGTTGAAATGAGCAGGCTTCTTAAGTGTTGTAAGAAGAGGTGTTCCAAGGCAATTTCCCATTTGAGAGGTGATAGGAATCTCAACCATATTAGCAATAGTATCTTTAATATGCATTGGAGTGTTTCGTGAAAAGAAAAGTTTAGATTTGGCTGTGTTAAAAATTTTGCCAGATGCCTAACTGAATTGTTAAAATATTTCAAATAGCTGACTACATTCAGAAGGTATGGCTTGGGCAAAAAGGAACATATCATCAGCAAATAGCACATGGTTGAAAATGAACCCTTTGGAGTTTCTTTATGGAAGTACATTAGAGGTGGTTGGGGAATTATCTCTCAAGGAAGCATTTCCGATGTTGTATCACATAGCAAGGAATAAGGATGCATTTGTGGCAGAATATTTGCGTTGGCAAAATGAGATTGCGCACTGGATTGTGCTTTTTGTTAGATCAATACAAGATTGGGAACTAGCAAATTTGGAATCTTTCTTTTCTCTTCTTTATTCTTCTAAGATGGATGGGAATAAGGAAGATAAATTTGTGTGGTTAGCTGTCCAGAGTGGTTCTTTTGAAGTGAAGTCGTTTTGTTCAATATTATCTAACAGAGGTCATCATCCCTTCCCTTGGAAAAGTATTTGGAAGGTGAAAGCTCCTGCTAAGGTAGCTTTTTTTACTTGGACAGCAGCAAAGGGGAGGATTCTAACTTTGGATAGTTTGAGGAAGAGAGATATTTGTGTTGTTAACAGGTGTTGTATGTGTAAAAATGATTGGGAATCGATGGACCACCTGCTCATTCATTGTCTTTTTGCCTTTGGCTTACGGTCCTTTGTATTTAGCTTATTTGGTATTTCCTGGGTTATGCCTAAACAAGTGGTTGAGTTTCTTGCTTGTTGGCTTAGAGGTGTTGGGTGACATAGGACAGCATCTGTTTGGGGTGTTATCCACAGCTTATTATGTGGAACATATTGCGATAATGAAACAAAAGAATCTTTGAAGGGGAGGAGTGTTCTATCATCGAGTTTAAGTGAATTCTCCTTCTCTCTTTGTTTGAATAGAGGACTGCTTTGAGTGGTCTTGACATACCCTCTGTTTTAGATTTTGTAGATTTTTGTAATTTTGGGTAGATTTTTGCTTTCCTTGTACACTTCCTGTGTACCAAGAAAGTGGTTCTCCTAATGCTAATTGGCTTCAGATTCCTTGTATAGATAGCTTGGTCCATCATGAGGGAGACAGTTTAGACAAATAATAAATAAATATGGGGATAAAAGATCTCCTTGTTTAGGCAATATTGGGCCTTCTTTACCATTCCATAAAATTTTCAAGGTAGTGGTAGTTACACAATTCATGATAAGATCAATAGTGGAAGGTGGAAACTTGTAAAATATTAGAGATTCATGTATAAAATGCCAGTTTAGTCTACCTCTATCATAAGCCTTGTCCAAGTCAATTTTGGTTGCAAAGCACCCTTGCTTTCCTTTCTTGTGTTGAAGGTAGTGAATTAATTCCTGAACTAGGACATAGCTATCACTTGTCCGTCTACCCAGGACAGCCCAATTGGGCAGGTCCAGGGTGAATGAAGTTATTAAGATAAGGTTTCAGTTGGGTCACCAGAATTTTGGCAATGAGTTTATATAGTGAATTACATAAACTAATAGGACAAAAATGAGTAACAAGTTCGGGATTAGTATTTTTAGGAATCAAAATGATTTTAGTGTGATTCAAAGGCTGGGGGATAGTTTCAGTAATAAATATAATTTGGATGAATTTCGTAATATCTTCACCTATAATCTGCCAACTTGTTCGATAAAAATATGCATGAAACCCATCAGGTTCTGAAGCTTTAAAATCTCCCATGCTAAATAACACCTGGTAGATTTCTTCTGGGGATGGAAGCTGGGCCAAGGATTTTTGAAAATCTGGTACCGCTAGAGATTCAAAGGACCATGGCTTTGGGTGTGTGAGGGTTGCACTGGTATTATTCAGAGAGCTAAAAAGGTTTTGAAAGTGGTTATGAATGAGGTTAGAGAGTTGGGACTCAGCTAGCCACTGCCCATTGTTATCTCTAAGAGTAGTTACTTAATTTCGAGCTTAGCTTTGGATGGTGGTTAGGTGAAAGTATTTTGTATTGGCATCCCCATGAGAGAGCCAAGTAATCCTAGACTTCATATGCCAAATTCCTGATATAACACCTGGTTATGATGTTGCATCAGTTCCTTCTCTAGTTGTATAAGTGATGGGGAAAAACGGGTGGACAACGCCTGTTGAATACCCTCAAGTCATGCTAGTAGATGTCATTGGGGGAATGTTCAATATGAAGCATATAAGGATATAAGGTTTTAAAAAAATTAATAGTAATAAATGAAGCATATGCAGGTTACACTGTAATGTAGTGCATTTGTTGAATTCTGTGTACTTATGCTAGTAGTTAATAAATGTAAACACCAGTTAGAAATCAAGGAAATATTGGATTGCTTAGTTGCTTCTGTTAGCATTATTTTGAAGCCATTTTCATGATTTCTATAAATTTTTGGATTCCCTTATTTTGCAAGTTATACTGGTTGGCACAGATTGATCTTCTATTCAATAAATCTCGTTTTAGGTCATTATTTAATCCTCAAATGTATAGATTAGGACTTTTAGGTATTTCATGCTATTTTAATTCTAATTTATTTTTCAGGATTTGTGGCCGAAGAGTCCTTTTATTAAGGAAACATGGATGTGGTGCTTCAAGAGTTTCAACGATTTTGTGTGCTTGGGTCAATGGTAGGCTATTGTTAGTGTTTTATCTAATGCATATCCGTAATCAGATGGAGTATAAGAAACTTTAGAATTTTCATTTTGGTGATTTATGTTTTCTGTGTATGAAAAGATAGAATGGACAGATGAGATCGGATGATGGTAGTTTTTATTGTTTTGCAATAGGTGTCGGAATATATTAGGATCAAGCTTCACAACCTTTAGGATATGTTACATCACTACTTGATAACTTTTCATTTAGAATAGAATAATATCTTGATAACTTTTCATTTAGAAAAATATCTCGAAAGTTTGTGTTTTTTTTGTTCATAACAAGTCTCATATTCTTTTAGGTTATGTTAACTATTATATTAATGGGATAGTTATTGATATATATGATTATTTTGATATTTTGCAAGCATTTACTATATAAGGAGACAATGTGATATAAGGAAACAATGTAATCAAATTATGGCTTTGTTAAAGGCACGTTTCGAAAAAAATATAAATAAAAAAATAAAAAAAAGGGTTATATAAGTCTCTTGAACTTGACTTTGTGCATGTAAGGAAAAATTATTAGGTACTTCCGGAGCACCATAAATGCGTACTCCTTTCTCTCACATGAATGGTGGGTCCTACCATGAATTTTATTAATGGGACCTACCATTTATGTGAGAAGAGGAAGTAAATATTTATGGTATTCCGGGAGTATACAATAATTTTCTATAAGAGAGAGTTACACTTAATATAACATTTTCAATATTATAGCACTTACTTAGGGTTTTATTTTAGTAAATAAATCTGTCATTTAGTTATAGGGTCATGCTAACGAGTGCCCTAAGAGCACTCGTTAACAATCCATTTTAGAAAAATTTTGACATCATTTTTATGAGAAATGAAAAAAGCTGTTAAAACATTAATTGTTTTTTTTTTCTTTTCCCATAAAAACTTTCTTTAACTGGATTGTTAACGAGTGCTCTAAGAGCACTCGTTAGCATTTCCCTTAGTTATATTATCTCCTCCTACCATTCATACTTGCAAAATATACAAACTAATTATTTGTAATAATGGTGGTTATTCTTTCATTCGGATTGTTTGGTTTCTCACGCAAATGAAATTGGGCGGAAATATAGACTGTGGCTTGTGCTTTAGACTCGTTTGTGGTTCAGGCCTTGTATGATGTATCTGTTTCTTAGTTGATGAAATTTTCTTACCTATCCAAGAGCTACATAGGCTTCCAGAAAACTAGGGGTGTAAAATGGGTGGATTTGGATTGGGTACATAAAACCAAAGTTTTTAATTGCTGCTAAAAAATAGGTTCTAGAATTTTTGTAAGAGCTGGCACCTACAAATGAAACTAACAACCCTCCATGTGTCCTTGACTACTTGTTTCATTCAAATTTACTTAATTACTTTGACTTTTTTTAGTCTTACCTTATTTTGGTCATTTTATAGGCCCCCAACGCATCAACAAGCTCACAACTTTTATAAGTTTTACAATTTTACTTGCTTTTACTATTAGCTTCCCTTAAAAACTACTTCACCTTTCCAGTCTCATAGTCTTACACTAACTCTTTTCAATCTCTTTACAAAAATTATTAGAGCATTGATGAGTGGGTTTTACATACCTATATATATATATATATATATATGTATGTATATATTTTGTGAATTTATATGATTATTTAGTCTTGACCGACCCCTCAAAGATAAATTTCTAACTCTGTCCCTGCACGCTGGAATGTATACATATATATTATAATAAATAATATATATGTATTATGGGTAAAACCCAACCCACCTAATTACCCAATAATCAAAAGTATCAAAATTCCCATATAGTTCGAAAATGATCAAAATACTTTTAAAACTCTCTATAATTGTCGAAATACCCCAAAACTATAAAATGAACAAAATACCCCTATAACAGTATAACTTATAAAATGACAAAAATACTCCTGAAACCAAAAAATGACCATAATACCCCTAAAACCTGAAAATGACCGAAATACCCTGAATCTTATAAAATGACCAAAATACACTTAAAACCTAAAAATGACCAAAATATCCTTAAAACCCATAAAATTATTGAAATACTATCGAAACCTAAAAATGACCGAAATATCCTCAAAACTTAAAAATGACTGAAATACCCAAAACCTAAAAAATGACCAAAATACCCTTTGAGACCTGCAAAATAAGCAAAATACCTCCGAGACTTAAAAGATTTCCTAAATACCCTTGAATCCTAAAAAATTACCGAAATACCCTTGAAATCTCATAAATAAATAAAATACCTCCAAAACCTAAAAAATGATTAAACGACCCCTAAATCCTAAAAAATGATCGAACTACCCCCAAGACCTCCAATATAACCAAAATACTCCTAAACCTAACTTATTCATGAGAGGGAGATGCAAAAATGATGGCTCACTTTTATTTTTTCTTATTTATTTTTTTACTTTTTGATAACAATTTATCTCTTTGTAAAGTGGTGGGCCTTGCTTGTAGTGCTGGGCTGCTTCCTGTTGCACTAGACTCAAGTTTTCTAGATAATAGAGTTGGGATCGGTCCAACTACAACTCAATTTGGTCCGGCTTGTGCGTAAACTATGCCTTATTTGCCAGAAACATGCTTGCAGCAAGTAGAACTGTTTCAGATAAGTTGTGGCAGACAGACATGGTAATAATGACAAAATAAAATATCTTGGCTACTTAATGGAAAATGACCAAATAATCCCTATTCAAGAAACATGATCACAGTAATAATAATCACTTTTACAAAAAGAACAAAGGTAACAAATGGTAGTATATGTGGGTTAATCAGAAGAGAAAGAAGTCAGATTAAATCTGGTCCGCAGGAGCAAAACCAGAAAGGAGAGAACATTTCTTCTCAACGCAATTAATCTCCCAGGAAAATCCTGCCGTAGAAATTAACTACCTTGAGGGAAACGGACCTGAATGGCTGATGCACAAAGGGCTCCTTTTGGTTTTGACAGAGAGTAGGATTTTGTGAGGGAGAGAGGAAATCAATCTATTAGTGCATGTCTGCCATTCTAACTTTCTATCTATTTTCTTTTTGGTTTTTCTCTTTTTCTTTCTTTTCCCCGCACTCATTTCTTTCTATTTCCTCGTATATCTTTTTATATTCCTATTCCTTCGTTATGGTTCTCGTGCTCTGTCCCCTTTGTTCACGGCAAGGGTTTCTTTTTATAGTGCCTGCCATGACCGAATTTTACTGTTTTAGCCATTAACCTCCTTTGTCTAGTCTGAGTTTACTTGCCGACCACCACTGGTCCGTTTGTGTGCCACCCCCCCTATCACTAGACAAAGAAGGGTATTTTGTTTGTTTGTCTACCGTGGCACCCTTTCCTGCTATGGTCTTGGTTCTTTCTCTCTCCCTATCCCTCATGGCATGCACCTAGTGGTTCCAACTCAGCTTACTTCTTTTGGGTAGTATGTCATCCCAGTAGGACACTTCCCCAAAAGAGCCCAAGCAGGAACCTCAAAAATAAATTTTTCCCCTCTCCTACCACCAAACCATGCCCTTTTACCTCTGGCCCATAACCTCGCCATGCCCTGTATTGGCTGGGTACAGACTGGTGGTGCCTGGGCCTTATGCTTGCCTCCCTTCCATGTGTGTCAAAAATCTCCCTGCTGCTCATTCGTCTATCGTGGTCTGAAGGCTTGCTTACATAGTCTACCGTCCGTTTTCTTTGATCTTTTATGTGAGAGCTTTTCGATTTCCCGCTCCCCTTAAGAGCTGGACTTTATTTGATACTGGGTCTTACATTTCTTTTGGCCCATTTCTTGATTGCTCCCATTTCCAGTCATATTACTTTGTCATTCCTGCTATAATGACTCAATCCTGCTGGGCCTTTTTAGGCCAGCCGTTTACTCTTTCTCCCAGTGGCTTAGCATGGCCATTGGTTCTCTTACTTATGAGCTCTTGTGTCCCTTTTGTTTTTCTTTTGGGCATCCTTGGCCCATATGCTTTCTTTGGGCTTCCTTTGCCCTTTTACTAACTTTGCATTCCCATGAGCTTTTACTAACTTCATTGGGCTTTCCTGACCCAATTACCTTATTCTCATCCTTGGGGTTCATAGGCCTGCCATTAACCCTTTACTTTCTTTGTTTGCATTACTTTGGGCTTGCAGTGGCCCATTCTCACTTTTCTATATCATATGCTGCCTATGGGTATGCTATTTCTCTCTTTTCGGGTTTTTTAAAACCCATTTGCCTCTTCAAGGCCCATTTGTTTATTTCATGGGCCTGTGATCTATTATTCTTGCCACTTGAGACTAATGGTTTTGCCATCTATTTGCCAACCCTTTGCTGCCCTTGTTGTTGGGCTTTCTTCTTTCTTCTTGGATCCTCAAAAATGACCCTCAACACTCTTCAAATAGAATTATTATTTCTTTTTTGTTGTAAGATTTTACTTGTTTGTAATGGTAAGTCAATTGAAATAGAATTATAGGCTCCATATTTTTTTTTAATAATGATGAAAAGATAGAAAATCTTTTGCAATTGAAACAGATTAACACAGAGGATACAAATATTTCAATGAAGAGGGAAAGAGACAACAAGATGGTTTCACATCATTGTACATAACCGTGACCTTTCTTCTCCATTTTCTTTTTTTCTATTTTGAAGACTGAAGCTATATATATATATATATATATATATATATCAATATTTTTATAAACATTTAAGTTTAATTCTATGCATTTGTCCTTTACATGAATGGTATCAAGCCAGATTTTAGTACTTTTGACAGCACTTTTCAGTTTTGGTTTTAAATTTATTTAATATTGTATGATGGCATTAGAGCACTAATTAATTAGAGAATGTCATCAGGATGCCACCAATCCAGCCACAAGAAAATATACAATTCTCATTAATTGATAAAACTATACAATTTACAGCAAAATGAAACACTAATCAAGAAAATATCCTAATTAAAATATCAATTATCTTATTTTCTTAGTTTTTTCTTTTCTTTTTTCACATACAACAATCACCTTCCACTGCTTGGAGGACTTTTATTGGGGCTGAGGTTTTGTGGGGTCGTTTGAGCGGTGGGAACTGTCAGCTTTCTCTAGACGAGTTCTTCTATTGCTACAAGCCCCGTCAGATTGTTTCGTCCAAAGGGACTTACCATTTCTCCGTCAGGGAAAAGGACTTAAGGCTTGTATCTGACATGCCAGATTCCAACAGGAGTTGGAAAAGTAGATATTTTTTCCTTGAGGGATCTTATTGGGTATGTCGTCCAGAAGAGTAGGATACCATGCCTCATGGTTTTGACAATACCTGGGCATTAGTTAAACCCTCAGGTTTTAACAGCTTTTGATTAACCGTCAGCTTTTTATCCTTTTATTACTCCATTTAGTTTTTTAACGTCTTCACTTTTGTCTCTTCAGCCTGTAGTCGTCCATATATAACCACCGAGCAAGAGGCGTTCATCCGTCGGGTTCTTGAAATCCCTTTGGAGGAACGATCTTCCCTTATCTTAGGAATACGTAAAGAAATAATAAAAAAATAAATGCAAAATGAATAGTACCAATGTAAATTTATATTGTTGCTATAGAACCATATTTTTTCCATAATTTTGCATGGATTGATGTGTGAATTTTTGGTTTGATTGGCTAAAATGTGGTATTTTTTTCTATTATACAATCACTAACACAAGTGTTCTGAATGTTGGCTGGTCAGGAAGGATACGACTTTTATTTGGTGCATTTGTGCATTGGACATGTGCTTGGATTGTATTGTGTCCAGTACACAGATGCACCAAACAAAAACATCACCCAATTTGGAAAATGAAATCTGAATTGGTTCAACTTAAGAACCAAATATTAGGGGAAAAAGTGGCAAATTTGGTGAAGTCTATGGATGTTAATTTTCTATATCTTGTGATAATGCCAAAAATCATCAGTCCCTTAGTCCAAAGGTGGTATGGACGACAGAAGTGGATCCTTCAAATAGATGATCTTAAGTCTAAAACTCAAGTTAGTAAATCCTCCGAAGATCAAGTCAATAAGATGATTTTGAGAGAATAAAGAGCATAAGGTATTACAAGGAATATTTGTGTGTCCTTTGTATTACTAAGAAGAGCATAAAATATCCACTCTCTTCCTTTATCCAAGTTTCAAAATTTATGATTTTATTTATCTTAAGATGGTAAAAAAATTGTACAAGCTTAGCTGCCATGAATATCATATTATTCTCAATTCTCAGGGTAACTCTTTGGATAGCTAAATACAAGAAGTAAAAACAATCCACTATGGAAGCACCCCGTGAGAAATATAATGTAAATAATAATAATAAAAACCACGTGTTTCTTAACTTTTTGAGGCACATGAAAGTTATTTCATTGTTGGTTCCGAAAGTTTACTTACCATGTGTTTTTGGTCCCTAAAATTTCAAATGAGCGCTATTAGTCCCAAAAGTTTAAAAAGTGAATGTTATTGGTCCCTATGTTAATGTCTATTAGTTCATTGTCTATGTGTTTAATGAAATAATGATATTTCATTTTTTAAGTGACCTAGCAATGCTATCATTATTAAAAAATTACACAATCAAATCACAATATGAGTTGTCAAAACACTTTAAATAACTTAGACTTATCCATTTATGCTCCAATTTGTTTGTTTGTTTGTTTTTTTATTTATTTATTTTATTTATTTACAATAACCAATGCGCTCATTCAAATATCCAATTGGATTGTGGCTAGTGGTGATGATATTGTAAAGATAGAGGTAAAGAAAAGAAGGTGATGTTATAGTAGATTAGGAGCCAAATGGTTTGGGATTCAAATTTTATTTGAAGCAAGCTGTTCAAAAGATTTTCAACCTTCGTTTAGATGCCCAATGCATGAGAAATTTTGTTTAATCTTTAAACATAGAAATTGATGCAAATCACGTTATGAAGAACAAAGAGTTTTTATTATTTTCCTTTTCCTATTTGAATTAGGATTTATTTACTCTAGTATTTTGAATTAAAATCCTTTTCCTAGTTGAATTGGGATTTTAATTGTTTTTCTTTTCCTAGTTAAATTGTTTTTCCTTTCTCAAGTAGAAATAGGTTTATTATTTCTTTTCCTAAAAGGAGTAGGAGAAATTCTATTTCTATAAATATTCTTTATAGAGGGGTTGATTATTGATGTTATGCGTTGATTAATAAAAGTTTGTTAGAGATGTTTTCTCTATTATTTTGCCTACTAGCCTAGTGTTCTTGTGGAACTTAAGTTTCGTGGAAGAGTTGTAGTAATTGTGTGTTATAGATTCTGCTTCTACACGCCTACGCTACATCAGAAACTCTTTGTTTGACAACTTAGATTTTGACCTGCACTTATGTGTAACTAGTTGAAAACCCGTGCTATACATGGGAAAACTTTTCCTAAATGTATGTTGGTCTCAAGCTTTGCATAAAAAGTATAATTAAATTATGTTGGTCTCAAACTGAAACAATAAACTTGGTTTCTATAGGATTCTAATCTTCACTATTTACATCAATAGGAATTGAGTAAGCAAGAAAAGCTTGAAGAGGATTCATATAAATGAACATCTAAATAAACATAGATTTGCTATAATAAAAGCATCTCCAATAGATGCTCTATATCTATTTTTTGGAGAGAAAAGCCCACTATTCACACTCCAACAAATTCTCTAAGCACAAAAATTTTCTAAATATTTTTTGAAGTTGCTACAGTGCTTATCTAGATTTAGAAAACATTGTAGCAACTCCATACCCTTATTTTATCTTAAAAAATTGCCCAGTGATATTAATTTACTATTCTTTCTCTCTCATCCAAATATTTTTCCTTCTCTCTATTGTGCTCTTGATTTCTCTTCAGAATACATCAACATAGCTCTCTCTCTTCAAAAACTCCTCTCTCACAAAATCAACCCTTGCCGTTACTCTCTCTCACAAAAAACTCGCACCGTGTCTTTCACAAAAGAAATCACATCGTGTCTTTCAATCGAAGTTTGCTCAACCACCTGTGACGAAGAATGGAGTTCTAAAAACATTGGTTCAACCTTGAATATCGGTACCCAAAATTTTGATTTAATATGGTTTTTGTCATGTTTGAATTTATTAGTTTATCGTATGAGTTGATGATTTGGTGGTTTTGAATGATTTTCTATTGTTTTCACCACTATCTAGGTTTAGGTTTTGGGTTTTTGGTTCTTTTCTCTCTGTTTGTCTTTTACTTTGTTTCTTGATCTTTTCTCTATTTTTTTCTATTTAATTAATATTATTAGAGTCGACAAACTAATTTGATTCCTTTAGAGTTTCTTATTTTCTAATAGAAATTTGGGTCTCATCTCTATTGCACACCAACTGATCGATAGAGAAGACATGGGTATGTTTAAGAATTGACATGGAAAGCTTTTGTTTAAGAACTGGTATGTTTAATACACGGGCAACAAAGTATTTTTCTAATGCTCTATTTTTATCAGTACACGCACACTCACATGCACAGCCTTGCAGCAATACATGCACAGCTCATCATTAGTACACGCACACCCCTACATCAGTACATGCACACCCCTACACTAGCACACACACACATACTTGGACCCAAATACACTTACACAATAGAGATACCTAACATATTACTACATAAGATACATTCTTCTTGATCGATTGGATTGATAATCTGGACATCCTATGTTTAACTTTGGCATTTGTTGATGGTTTTAATTCAAAGTGGTTGTAGCTTTGAATTCTGGTTTCTTGAGATATTTGCTTACATGTGGGGTATGCTTCTTAGAGTGATTTTCTTATTTTAATCTTTTCATATTTGTGTATGTTCTATAATTTATTGTTTCCCCTATTTTTGATTCTTGGTGGATACCTGACATTAGTTTGAACAATGGAAATATTTTTGAAATTTTGATGCGAGATGCTTCAGCATTGTAGTTTATAAACACTTCTTTATGTTGGGTCTTAGATAAGCTTAATATTTCTTTTCCTTTACCTATAAGAGGGACACTGACTTTATAGTGGAAGGATAATTGCATTGCACCAAAGCAATAAGGTAATAAAGAATTTACAAGACACTGACAGTAGGGAATAAATTTTGAGGAAATAATGGTCCAAAGTTTCAATTAGAGAAAGCTTAACCATTAAGTACTTGAGCCAATAAATAAGTGATACCAAGACCTAATTTACCATTGGTTTCTACATGTGTTATGGATTTTTGAGCTCAATATATGATCTGCTTGAGGGGTTTTCTGCAGGGTGTGAAATCTGCCTGAGTGCGTTTGTTTTAATTTTTTCATGTTGTGAAATCTGTTTGAGGGGTTTCTTACAGTATCAATATGTGAATTATTAACACATGCTGCAATGATTGTGTGTGTTTTTAGTGGCAGCAACTTGGGAAATTTGTTCCATGGGTAGTAATACAAATTATGCACATAATATGCTTCTAAATGACTCGGATTTTGATGATGATTTTGAGATAATTGCATTTCTTGCATTGGAAGAAGAACGATTAGAAAAAGAGAGGGCGTCAATAGCACATCGAGGTTCTATTCCACGCCATAGTTTCATCCAACCTGATCATGGGCAAGGTCACCAAAGACTTTTTCAAGACTATTTTGCAGAATCACCAGTATATCATCTTAACATATTTCGAAGGAGGTTTCAAATGAGTCGTTCTCTTTTTTTACGTATTAAATCCAATCTAGAAGAGAAAGATGAATATTTCTCTATAGGTCCTACATAAAAAACACACTATACAATACACATATCTTCAAATAATTGTTAGTTTCTTAGATTAGGATATACATTTTAATACATATACATATATGTAAATGAATTTCATAAGAATGATTCAGCTACAAGGATCCTGGCCCCAATTCTCACAGACTTAATGCCTTTACACAAAACTTATGGGATTTGGAACTCAAGTCCAAGTGTCTTTGCTTAGGCATTGCCTTCCAAGATAGTTAGGTGAGAATGGTTTTTGTGAGAGAGAGTGATATCTGATGTGTCCATGTTTTAGCTGAGTAAAAGGAAAAACTAACAAGTAAGAATATATGTATTGAGCAGCAAGAAACAATAAAGGAAAACAATGTAATGAAGAAATACGCGAAATAATTGTTAGAGATTCTCAAATCAATATGAGATATTTCATTATTTTTCTTAATTGTGGATTACAATGTGCTCACTAAGACGTGTTACAAGGTCCAAATAAGCTCAAAAATTACAGATTTAGATGGCTATCTAAGTCTCTAAGATTTGCAAAGTTTGAATCCCTTTGAACCCAAGTATGTTCTATAGTGACTGTTTCTGGGATACCGGACGCTGTTTTCTACTTTCTTTGAGTTTTTGATAGAGTTTTCTCAACGATTCTTGTTCTGATTCCCTATTGCTGAATCCCCCTTTCAATGCTGGCTATCTTCTCCTTTTATAGTGTCATTCTAAGGTTCGGATACCACTAATTCTCCCTCCTTGGCTTCCTGGGTACCAAAGCCCCTGTTATGTCAGCCACTTTAATGGCTGGTTCTTTCCCTGTTTTTGATATTTTTCATCTTTTAATGTTGTTTCTCTAAAACTCACTTTCTGACTTTCCATTCTAGGGCATCCTTGGGCAACTAACCTTCAATCTCTCTTCTTTCAAGGCTTCTTACTTTTCAGACTTAACTTTTGGTTGTCTTTTCTTGCTGTCATTTTTCCCAAGTGAACGGAATCCATTTCAGTTGAGTTAAAGGTTTTCCTAGCCACTTCCCTTTATAATTCTTCATTCTGGGTTCCCCGAGGTACTAGCCTTTTGTTCATGAATTGTCACTCTCCAAGCTCTCTGGTTCTTTGTTGCACCACTGGGTGCTTGAGAAGGACATATCTGTTTTTCGTTTCTTGTATTTGGTGGTACCCCTCTTGAGCTGTCTCAATCCCACGTTAGCTGTGCTACATGTCCCATGGATCCCGAGCCTCTGGCAGTCTCTAGATATCCCAACCCAATTCTTTCATTGGATTTTGCTGGATTTTTTAATGGCCTTTTTGCAGGAAATCTGAACATACATAGGGCCTTGATGTGGATTTTTCTTGCTGCTTGAATTGGGCCTTCTTTATTTTTCATGGAATGGGCTTTCTTGTGAAATTTTGGACCTCAACACTTATTCAAAAGATAAAAGAAGAGAGTGGAAGGTGATTGTTGTATACGAAAAAAGAAAAACAACTAAAAAAATCAAGATAATTAATATTTTGATTAGGATATTTTCTTGATTAGTGTTTCATTATACTGTAAATTGTATAGTTTTATCAATTAATAAGAATTGTGTATCTTCTTGTAGCTGATTGTTAGCAACTTGATAATATTATCTAATTAATTAGTGCTCCAATGCCATCTTACAATATTAAATCAATTTAAAACCAAAACTGAAAAATGCTGTCAAAAGCACTCCTTACAATTTGGCTTGATGCCATTCATGAAAATGACAAATGCATAGAATTAAACTTACATGTTTATAGAAATATTAATATAAATAGCTTCAATCCTTCAAAAAAAAAAGAAAAAAAAAGTCATGGTTACGTACAATTATGCGAAGCCATCTTTTTGTCTCTTTCCTCTTCACTGAAATATTTGCATTCTTTGTGTTAATCTATTTCAATTGCAAAAGATTTTCTATCTTTTCATATTTAAAGAAAGAAAAGAAATGGAGCTTTAATTATATTTCAATTGACTTACCATTACAAACGAGTAAAGTGTTACCACAAAAGGAAATAATAATTCTATTTCAAGAGATCAATTGTTATCAAAAAGTAAATAAATAAATAAAAGAAAAGTGTGCCATCATTTTTGCATCTCTTTGTCATGAATAAGCTAGGTTTAGGAGCATTTTGGTTATTTTGGAGGTCTTGGAAGTATTTCGGTAACTTTTTAGGATTCAAAGGTATTTTTGGTTATTTTTTAGGTTTCAGAGGTATTTTGTTAATTTTGGAGGTCTCGAGGGTATTTCGGTAATTTTGTTGGTTTTGGAGGTATTTTGGTTATTTTGGTGGTCTTAAAGGTATTTCTGTCATTTGATTTTATAGGTTCTGGGGCGTATTTTGATCATTTTTAAGTTTTAGGAATATTTCGGTCGTTTTTTAGGTTTCGGGATATTTTAGTCATTTTTAGGTTTCAAGGGTATTTTGGTCATTTTTTAGGTTTTGAAAGTATTTTGTTCATTTTTTAAATTCAGGGATATTTTTGTCATTTTCTAGGTTATATTATTATAGGGATATTTTGGTAATTTTATAGTTTTTGGGTATTTTGGCCATTTTAAAGGGTTTTAGGGGTATTTTGGTTATTTTCAAGCTTTAGGAGTATTTTGGTAATTTTGATTATTGAGTAATTGGATGGGTTGGGTTGAGTTTGGAATAGAAGTAATTAGTTAAATGGGTTATAATAAGTAAATTAGTTTTATGTATCCAAACTAAATGCACCCATTTGACACCTCTACTCAAAACCAGCCTTCAAGATTGTACTATCATTCACTACAGGAGCTAATTCTTATCTTGTGCTGTGATTTTGCTCTAACAGTGCATCTATACATTGCTTGCAAATTGCAATCTCCTTCAACAATGATGGAAGCTGGAGGTATAAATCCTTTTTGTTATATGTGTGTTGAACTAAATAGAAGTCATTATTGGGCTGCATACACCACTTTTTTTGACCCACTAATCAAGCAGCCACAAAAGTAAAACAGAGAGGCCTACTCTCTAATGGGCAGCTCTTTCAAGTTACACTTAAAAGTCCAAAGTTTGCAACTTCGAAACATTCAGACCCATATTCGGCCTTAGGTACAACGAGCCATATAAAAGCCGTATAGCCCCCAAATAAGAACACAAATGAGGGTAAAAGTATAGAACTATTTCTATCCGTTGCTTTCAGATCATTAACGTAATTTAGCCATAGAAGGGGCATAAGGGACAAATTTTAATTACAAAATTGATCATTATTCAATAAAATAAATATTATTATATATTTTGAAAATTTAATGGTTGAATTGCATGTTATTTACGTTCTTTATACACATATCAAATTTTGTATCAATCACTATATGATCTATAAGCTTATATTTTATGTATAATTTTATACTACAAAAACTTACAATTTAAACAATATATTGATGACATAACTATTGATCTTTAATTTTCTAGAAATTTTGCAAGTATGGAGGATATAAAAAGTAAATGTAACCTAATGGTGAATTTGTCAAAATTCACTTAAAAAAAAAAAGATATTGAGTAAGATTATAGCCTTAGACTACAACCAATTTTGTAACTAAACTTTGTCAAAAATGTTGTATCTACAATATTTTGTTAAAAGTATTACGAAAATATTATAAATGTAACATTTTTCATAGAATAAATATGTGACTTCAAATATCCACATATTTCTCTACTTTATGGCCTCTAAAAATTCTTATATGAGATTTTTTTTTTTTGGTTACAACAATAAAGAGGGAGGATTCAAACTCTACTTCTCATTCTCCTTCTAAAGGAGAGTTGACACAATACCATTAAATTACAAGGTTCTTAACTTATATAAATAATCTTTATCAATAATTTTCAATAGAAGTACATAAAAATAATTAATTAAATGAATTTAAAACAACTTATGTAATTAAAAACTTAGAAATTCAAAAGGTATCATTATTGATAATTTATTTCCATTTTTTTTAAACCCTTAGTCTTTCAAGTCGCTTAAAGCAAAGAAAATAGAAATAAAAAAATTAATAATTAAATAAAGAAATAAAAAAACGAAATCTATAATGCACTATATCGGGTCCCATAGGAGATTAATCTGTGTAGCCATATTAATATAATAATAAGGACAACTCACAAGGATCTCTCTCATGTGAAAGGAATTTTCACACTCAACTCAAGATTGAGAAGCAAGAGGAGAGAGGGAAGTTGCATAAGGCATCCAAAGCCCTACTTTGTTTTTGACTTTTTCGAGCAGTAGGAATCCAAAGATTTTGTCCAAATTTGTGAACAAACAAAATTCGGAAGGAGAAGCCTTAGCACCACATGTGAGCAGAGGCATCAACAACACAACCCCACCCATGTGCAAGTTTGGTTAAGTGCAATTGTGTTGATGCGACTCATTTCCTCTTATGACTAGCCATTTATTTCCGTCCTTTTAGTTGAGTATTAGATTTGGTGTCTGCTCTATGATAATTATTCTTTATTATTAAGTTAAAATACAAATTGATTTTTTTGTATAGATAGGATTCAAATCCCATATTTTTTATTAGACAATAAGATATTTTGGTCATTCTCAAATAGAAACATTTTGAGAAGATTAAAAGGCCAAATTAAAGTAAATATACTTTTCTCCTAAATCTGGGTCAAGTAAATAGTAGAAAAGAAGGGAAAAAAAGGAGGGAAAGAAAAAAGCCGGAGTCTGAAAGAACAATTAAATGCGCAAAAATAAAATAATTATAATTACCTTTACCATAACCTCAAGGTTATTTCAGATATATTGAAAGTTAAAGTTTAATTAATGCTTTTATATAAATATATATATATAAATATATATATATATATATATATTTATTTATTTATTATAAAACTAACCCTAAATGTATAAAATAATAAAATATTAGACATGTGATTATATCTTCATAATTTATATACTACAATACACAATTAGTTATACTAACCTAATCCTTTTATGAGTAATTTAGTTGTATTAAACTAATATAACATAAATAAATAATTAGATTAATTTGTGAGTATATTCACATAATCTAATGATACTAATCCATTTTCCTTAGGATAAATAATACGTGTCTATAATTCAATAACACAAAATAATAAAATATAGAGTTTCTAAATTTGGAAAATATAAAATAAAAATTATTGACAAAGTTTAAAAGATAATATACCTTTAATATAAATTGATAGTTGAAGAGAACTCATTACCTAGTACCTTGTATGTTAGGGTTGGCTTCATATATATATATATATATATATATATATATGTAATTCTAACCGAGGCAAAAAATTTGATTGAAATCCCCAGAGTTTTAGTTATTAGATTAATTGTTTTATGCTCAGAGTTAACATTATAGATAAGAGTAATGTTACAAACACAAATTATTTTATAACATTTTTATAAATTGTTGATATAATTTTAATATTTTTAAATAACTATTGATAAGTAAAAATGTGATGTTAGTGGTGGATCCAAATTAGAACTAGTAAGAATTTGTCACATCTATAGTTCGTAAAAATGTTATAAAATAATTTGTGACTACAGCATTACTCATATAGATAATACTGTAGCCAATTAATATTCCACAGTAATCACCATGATCCAAAAGTAATAAAGATATAAAAGCAATAAAAAGTGCCCAAGAATTTGGTGACAAAGTGAAAAACTTTTGAAGAGCTCTTTAAGAGAAAAAGAAAAGCGACACTACTTTAGGGGTAACCAAACTTGTTGAAAAATTCCCCTAGAAGAAAGAAATAGTTACAATAAATCTATACTCACAAAATCTTTATAATCCTAGACTCTATATGTAACTTCAAAAAACGATTTGTTTGTCTCTCACCGCAAGGGCCATAAAATTATTAAATTAATTATTTGGAAAAATTCACATGGAATCAACATGCTGTTGCTTCTCAAAGCCTCCATGGAAAATTGTCATGCACAAACAGGGTATGTATATATCATCTCCTTTTTGTAGATGACAGTTTCATCTTCTGCCAAGCCATTGTGGAGGAATGCCAACATCTCCTTCAATTATTAAGGAGACATGAGGAAGCTTCAGGTCAAGCAATTAATAGGCAAAGACGACAGTTTTTTTCAGCCGAAACACAAGATTAGAGGTTAAAATGACCATTCAGGGATTGATGGGAGCTAGGATTATGAAGAATTGTGAGAAGTACTTGGGTCTTCCAATGGTGGGGGAAAAGTCTAAGGTTAACACTTTTCGAGACCTTTGGGAGAAAATTACAAAGAGAGTTGTTGGCTAAAAGGAGAAATTCATTTCCAAAACGGGTAGGGAAATTCTAATCAAAGCTATTGCTCAGGCTATCCCTACTTACACTATGGGAATTTTCAAAGATTTAAATCCCAATATAGCGGCATACTTTGATCATCTCATTAATTGATGCATCATTTTTAACTAGTGAAATTATTTTGTCTTACTTTACCTTTTTCATTCCTTTAAACTTGAATCAACGTATTCTTTTTCATTAGTGAATAAATCATTTTCCCATACACATGATTAAACCATTTAAGTGACTCTCCATCATTTTTTCATCTAAAGGGGTCACCCTTACATAACCAAGTTCTTTGATTCCCGGATGGTAAAATGATTCCTAGGGTTATGATTACATTTGGGAAAAAAAATGATGGAAAGGAAGCATCTGAGAAAATTCTTCGAAGTTTCCCACTAAAAAAACAGGAAGAACAATCTTCCCACCAAGAAAGAGAGAAATGACCATCTTTTAATGACACAATTGAGGCGATGGTTCCTTCTTCTTTCTTAGAAGGGCGAGAGAAAGAGCTGCCATCGCCCTTTCAAATTTTAGTCAACAATAAAGATTTCACCAGGTTTTATTGACAAGCCAAATTCTTCACCGTACCCAATGACCTAAATCCATGGAAGTATCAATGTGAGAGGTGCAAAGTTATTTGTTTGCTTTGATAGAGAATATGCTTCCTTGAAAAGACTTCCCATGCAGATGCAGTTACTAGATCAATAAGGATTCTTCATTAGATATTTCTTATAAATGAAGCTTCCTTTCTTTCATACCATTCTATGTAAATTGTTATTATTTTATAATTAAATATTTGGAATATTACACATTTTTATGAAATTACCAAAAAGTAACAATTGAACTACAAAACTTTTAACTTAGCAAGCATCATTGTGAAACTAAGAAAATTTGAAAGTGTAATATTCCAATTTTATATATTTTCTTTATTAAATTCCACTTTAATATTTAAATTGCACAACATTCTTCTTTAATGTCACATCTTTTTCTTGATATTTTATCTTTATCATTAAATCGATATATCAATAAAATATAGGCGAAAAGCCACTTTTAGTCTCTACATTTTCAGGCGATTCTCATTTTAGTCTCTACATTTTATTTTTACCTCTTTTAGTCCCTATCTTGAAAAATGCTTTCCGTTTTGGTCCCTACCGTTACATCATAAATGGAGAAAGCTAACATAACAAACAACAGGAATAAATAATATTAAATTAATGTTCACGTGGCCTAAATTAATAATAAAAAATGTTTTTTGGCATTAAAAAATGCCACGTCAGCATCTAAATTAAAAAAATTAATTTATTAATTTTAACTAAATAAAAAAAAATTAAAAACTAAAAATCATATGAATTGAGATCTAAGTGTGTCTTGAACAAGAACAACAAGATCATGAACCCAGATCCAAGAACAAAAACCCAAAAATTAAAAAAAAAAAAAAAAAAAAAAAAAAAAAAATTAACACCTTCCACATGAAAACCCACCAAGGCACCAACCCCTAATTCCAATTCTTCCAATAATTTCTAAAATCAAACACCAATTTCGCAGTCGCTATGGCAGATCTCATACACTGCTTTGTAATAAGATCTAATTATCTTCAACAATACAGAGACAAAATAATTCATAACCCATGAAAGTTGAAGAAACTCCAAAATCACATAACAACTCAAATTCCCTACTATTCTACACCATAGGAGTTAAAATCTAACACAGAGAAGGATTTAAAATAAAATAAAAAAACAATTTCTCTTCAACGTTCAACCATTGGAACGATTTATTTTTTTATTTTTTTTTATCATTTTCTCAAGAAAATAAGATAGAAAAAATAGAAAGTAAAAAAGAAAAAAAAAGTTGACCATTAGATCCACAATCAGAGACACAAAGCGGTGGCTTGAAGATCATCAATGATGCCGAAATCTTCATACATCGGAGGAGGTAGATTCAGATTGAATGGCTGGATCTTGTGAAACGAGGAGGTGAGAACATAGTAGTCATCATTGTCATCATCAACGGCGAAGACGACAAGTCGCAGTCACTACGGCAATCATAGGTTGGAACAATTTTTTTTTTTATAATTTCTGGGTTTGTGTTCTTGGATCTGGGTTCATAATCTTGTTGTTCTTGTTCAAGACACACTTAGATCTCAATTCATATGATTTTTAGTTTTTAATTCTGTTTTTAATTTTTTTATTAGTTAAAATTAATAAATTTTTTTTTTTAATTTAGATGCTGATGTGGCATTTTTTAATGCCAAAAAACATTTTTTATTATTAATTTAGACTACGTGGACATTAATTTAATATTATTTAGTTTTGCCGTTTGTCACGTCAGCTTTCTCCGTTTCTAATGTAATGGCAAAGACCAAAATGGGAAGCATTTTTCAAGATTGGGACTAAAAGTGGTAAAAATAAAATGTAGGGACTAAAATAAGAATCGCCTGAAAATGTAGGGACTAAAAGTGGCTTTTCGCCTAAAATATATTGTAGTGCAAACAAGATATGATCATAGATCTCTTACATGATAAGAAGAGACTTTACTAATTAGATTAATTAGAGCATTCATATTGATAGTACTAAAATAGCTAAAACACTAAAAATCATGCTACATTGGTGGTGCTAAAGTAAAATTTTCTCTCTCTCTCTCTCTCTCTCTCTCTCTCTCTCTCTCTCTCTCTCTCTCTCTCTCTCTCTCTCTCTCTCTCTCTCTCTCTCTCTCTCTCTCTCTCTCTCTCTCGACTTAGCCAAGAGGCCTAAGACCCATGGCTGAATCTTATGAGAGGGCTACCACTGATAATGGTGACATGCAGCAATGCCATCGCCACCAAGACTCGTGGACTAAGCTCTTATCCTTCTCTATCTCTTTTGATTTCATATGTTTATCTAAATCCCTTTCTTTTCCTGTTTGTTTGGTTATTGGTTGATTTTGTTAGGGATTGGAGATTTGAGTTTGGGTTTGAAATGTGGGATTTTGTGGTAGTGTTTGGTTTGATTTTGGCTTATGGCCACAGGGCGGTGGTGGTTGGGTTGTGATCATGATAGTGATTAGGTTGTTGTTTTTTGGTTGGGTTGATTTTGGGCTAGGATTTGCAGTGGTGGCAGGTGGATGGGTTTTAGTTTGTGTGATGGCTAGTGGGTGTGTTTTGATTGGTGGTGGCTAGGTATTTGTTTGATGGTAAGACGAGAGAGAGAGAGAGAGAGAGAGAGAGAGATTAATAAATAAATGAATAATATTTAACTTTTATGTGAAAAATAAGAGATAGAAGGTTAGATGAGTTGTAAAATAGTTATTTAAAATTGATAAAGTAGCTTTTTTTGTTGCTAAAACTTTTAGCATAAGTGATGTGAATGCTCTAACTCTCTTAGGCAGTCTCTTTCTTTTGTTTGCTATGCAGTGTAAACATATCCATATCAACAACTTGGAAGCACAATTGATGGCACAAGTAGCAAAAAGTAAAAACTGCGTAACAATAGTAGCACATTGTAGCAAACCAAAATACTTTCCAATTCAAATCTGTAAAAATTACTACTACAAATACACTTCTCGAATAACATTATGATCATCCTATATAATTACTAAATATCATAAGCTGCGGGCTACATTCTTGTGCAACCGCTTCAGCTTTCCCCTACAAAGTTTCTCATTTGTTTTTTGAACATACACAATTACATTACAATTGCACAACCCCATTCACTCACTCACACCCCCCAGGCCCCCACCAAAAAAAAAAAAAAAAAAAAAAAAAAAAAAAAACCCCATCAATTAAAGTCAAAAATATATTTTTTAAAAGACTCACTTTTTCCCCCCCTACCAAAACCATCTTCAATTTCACACTTTTACTTTAATTTAGTCCAACACTTTTCTCATAACCCAATACCCCAAGTCAAAAAAATACCAATATCTAGAAGCAGGCGCCAAGAAGGATCAAATTGGAAATAGGTTATGGCGGGAATTCTAAAATGTTGACTTTTTTTTTTTTTTTTTTTTCTCAAAATATAAATTTTCATTAGACCCTAAAATTCTTGCCGGTAAAAGTTTGACCGAATTGCCAATTAGCTGGGACTATGTTCCATGAAGTAGAGGTGCGTCTGTCACTGCCTGTGACCCTGAAGGACAATGACTGACCAACAAAAACTGCGTTTGACTGCCAGTTTTGACCCCAGTTGCGACTCATGCTCATCCAACCAGTCTTTGTGCCTTTCACGCTCACGCGCACGATATCTCCTGCACCCGCGACGTTGGAGATCAAAACCAGGTTGAAGTAACGGAAGCCGTTGATTGTGAATCTGATCCCTCCGTGCTTGCGGCATGGCACCCTGCGTAAATAATTCATAAACTGTCAGGCCATTTCCGTCATTTGAAAAGAAAAAGAGTTTCTTTTGCGTGGAGCAAGGACCGTGATTTACGGTCATAAAAGTATGGACGGTCCAGATCTTCATGGGATAGATCAAGCACATTAATCAAGGGAAAAGACACGTGGCATGTTTTGGATGGTTGTGGCAGACTAGTGCTAAAAAGTGGGCTCCATATCATGTCAATAAAACGACAACGTATTTGTGTTATCTTTTTTCTTTTTTCTTTTTTGCTATCATAGAGATATCGAATCAAATTCGACTATTGTTTTCGTCCTTGATATTTATTTTAAAATATCAGTCAACATCAGCAACTCGGACAAATCATAATTTTGTGACAAGTTGATGATCGATGTGTCAATTCGTTATTCAAAAGAGTAATTTTCGCACCCCATGACTCTAGCATGTGTCACCATGCATGGTGCATGTCTTAAGAACACATGTTTGAAGTTGTATGAGAAAGTAAGGCTTAATTAGGTTAAAATATAAATGTGGTCCTCGGGTTCAAGTTCAATTGGTTTCTCAATTATTGATCGCATGGTTAATAGACAATTAATTTTACACGAGTTTGAAGAAGAAATTAGTAATTTAATTGGAAACTTGTATTAAAACATAAGTTGAAAGTAAACACCATAAGTCAAAAACTCTCTAAAAAAGATAAAAGGAGTTGGAAAATGAAATAATCAAACTAGCTTTCCGTATCTTTCAGGTTAGGGACCAAAGAGGTAAGAACAAACCGCGAAAGTGACCAAAAAGGGTCCAAAGGCCCAAATAAGCTAAACAATGCGGATGGAATTTTTTTTTTTTTTTTTTTTTTTTTTGAGAGGGAAATGCGGATGGAAATAAATGGCTATAGAACTAAGCAAGTGAGCACAATTAGAAAACAAATATGTATATTTGGAAAGATTCCAAATATGGTAAAAATGTGTAAAATTTATGTTTTACGTTATCCAATAAGAAATTATTACATCAATCTTTTACTTAAAACTTGATATATTAATATCAAACCACACTTTTTACTTCAAACTTAAAATATCACCGCATCAACTTTTTACTTCAAACTTAAAATATGGTGTTTATTGAACTGTTATCCTATATAATTAGATATATTTATGTTTTTGTGATATGGTCATTTGAAAAACGCTTTAGGTATTTTGTTAGATAAGTTTATGAACAAAAAGCTCATCATCAAAGATCTGACAAAAGCAATAAAGATCCTACCAATACCCAACCCTATGGACCATGGAAGCCTGACCCAGATGCCACTATAACATCATCCACCACCATACAGAATTAAAGGGCCAATTCAATTGGCCCTTCTCTTTACTCTGCTAAAAGAAGATGGTAGTTAACACTTTAGTTGGCAGCCTTAAATGAACAGCCTTTTTCGCTTTTAAAGACAATTCAACAAAGTGGAACATATGGGATTAGTTAGGGAAAGCAAAAAAAAAAAAAAAAAAAAAAAACAAAAACAAAAACAAAATTGACTCGCTAGCCTTGCATGTCACGGCAATGAATAATACATATATTGGAAGTTATATTACGCTTTTATCACTCATTAATAAGGTTGTTAATGATAGTTAGGCACGAGTTTGCATGATCACATTTTTATGTCATATATGACATAAGAAATAAATTAATATTTTTATATATAAAACATTTACAACCACTTAATATAAAATATAATTTTTACTTCTCAAAGCAATCCCCTCTAGCCTAAATTTTAAAATTCATGTTTTTTGGGCTAGCTTAAAAAAAAAAAAAAAAAAAAAAAAAAAAGTGAAACTTTGTCAGTTTGGTAACGTTACTCAACACATATTTTTCACATTTTAAACACACTTACACACATTTCAACACACTTTTTCACCTTTACATATATCAAAAACACTTAAAATACCTTACTCAAACTTAGTTACCAAAAGGTTATAAACAAAAAAAAATTAGTCAAAAAAAAAAAATTTCAAGAGTTAAAAAACTTAAAATGAAGTGAAAAGTAAAAAAAAAACTAACCGGCGGAAGGAAACAGGGACAATTCCGGCACGGTATTCGGCAATCTTGAGGAACATAGGCATGGCAAGGTCAAAGTGAGGACGAGGAGGGTTACACCACCCACCATTGTCGTTTGGGAGTGCATAGTTTGGTGGGCAAAAGTTAGTGGCTGTAATAAGGATTGATGGGCTTCCTGAGTGGCACCAGTTTGGGTCATTTGCACACTTTATCTCAAAGCACGCTCCACAGCTCAGCCCATTGTTGAACAGTGCTGTGCTTAGTGCTGCAGTGTTCACTCCATACCCTTGGCTGTACAGGTTCCCATATCCACATGCCCCACCTACAGTACAGAGTCACATTGATAGGTACACACACTTGTTAATTGGATTAAGAAAATTTTACCTCAAAGAAAGTATTTTTAGTAACATTAATAATGTTGCAATTGAGTTGAGTATGCTGAAAATGACTAAACATTTTACAATTTAATACTAATTTTCCAAGTGGGTCCTCAATGTTTCCCTGATAAAGCAGGCAATAATGTATATTTCAGTATTTCTACGTCGATTTTCTAGTAGTATTATTTGTAAATTAAAAAGAAAAAAAAATGCAAGAACTAAAAAGCAAAATGTGAACTTTGCATGCCCACCCCAGAAACAGAACAAGCCCCAATGTAAGATAAAAATAGTGCTGATTGGTCAAAACAGAGTAGAAAAACAGGGGACTCTGTTATGTGTTTGCTAGAATATGAAATAATGTAGTGAAAATGGTTCACATTTTGTTCAGAAGGTTGTGATTTTTACAGAATGGAAATGAACGAATAAAGAAGGCGGTTAATTAACGAACCCATAGTGCCAGAGGCATCAGATCCTCCATAGAAGGTAGCATGAGCACTTTGCCATGCACCCCCACTGTAAACCCCAGGGATTCTAGCTTCAGCCATCCACATTAATGAGATAAGAGAGACAATGCACACCACATTCACATTCATTACAGCCATTTTTCACTAAAACTACAAAACAAACTGAGAAAGAGGAAAGAGAGCGTGTGAGAGAGTTTTTGGGGATGAAAGATTATGGGGAGGGTTGTGGCTACTTTTATGGAGCCTGGGAGACACTATAGGGGTACTTTTTGTAATTTTGAAAAAACAAAATACCCATTATTTTCTTTTTTCTTTTTTTTGGGTAAACAAAACACTTTTTTTTTCTTTTTTTATTTATTTATTTTTATAATAGCAAATCCATAGTAAATTTAATCATGCATGTTCTTCTGCGGAGAACAAAAGAATTTTTGTGTTTTACCAAAAAAAAAAAGGTGCTTGCCTTGTGTAATCCCCACTCTCAATCTATCGCACGTATATCATACACTCCAATCGTGTTGAGTTTTGTACGGATAAGCGGGGGTCCACCTATCTAAAATTAGAGAGTGGCTATTAGATATGAGCAATGCAAATGATAGTGTTTTTTTTTTTTTTTTTTTTTTTTCATTATTATTATTATTTTACTTTCTAAGAAGCTAATGTGCAATGTTAGCAACTTAATTTTAAATGAATCTATTACTATCATGACTTTTAGACTTTTTTTTTTTTTTTTTTACGAAACTTTTAGACATTAATTACAATAAATTATATCAATTATTTAAAAAACTTGTGAAAAATGTTAGACCTAAACTTATTAATATGATGATTTCTCCCTCTTGATGCGCTGTGTTTGGCAAGCTGATTAAGCAAGTGGAAGAACATTCTCACTCTTTTTTTTTTTTTTTTTTCGTTTATTTAAGCAAAAATTCATTTATAGGTTGCTTGATTTTCCTTGTTTCAACACCTAATACTCCTTGTATTTTTGTCTTTTGTGGCGGCACATGATTTGTCACACGTAACCACACAAAAAAACAGCAAATTAAATTTTTTTTTTAAAAAAAGAGGAGAAAACAATTAAATTAACCTTTAAGGAATATTCATAAGTCTTAACGCTATTACTTTACACTTTTTCCCTTTCGGACTTAAATACCCTTGAGGGCTACTGTACATGGCAATTTGACATCACAAAGGATGAACAAGGGCAATATGAGGAAAGAGTCTACTTTAAAAAATACAATTGTACGATTTAGTACTTTGTTAACAAAAAGACTTAAAAGAGATAAGAGAAGAAGGACGGGTTTGGCTAAGCTTTGCGTCAATCGGAAGATGAGGCGTGATGTGCGGCTGTGATTTGAGGACATCAAATTGGGGTCCCATAAAGCAAAGATTGAGGTTTAATGGGTTATGAGATGTATGCAATCTAGTTCCCACTACTACAACATAAGAGGTAGATGGGACCCAGAGAACCAAAGCTGTAATGTAGGGCAAATCAAGCCTAGGTGACACTGATAGACCTAGCATCCAACGTGAGTGATGGGACCCACGTAAGCCCCGTGATCATCGGTCCCTAACTCCCGCCGGATTTTAACTGTTAAGTGGGGCACATACACACAATCTCGAGCCACACGCGCATGCACACAATCCCATCTCCAACAACACCCCCTACCCTAAAGCGGTAAAGCCTAACCCTTTGGACAAGGCACATCTCGCAAAACTTTTTTTTTTTTTTTTTTTGATAGCCACATCTCGCAAAACTTGAATTCAACCTTATAATTATAGGAATCTATTAACAAGTAAAGTTAAAAATAATAAGTATTTAATTAAGTTGTAACATATGCACAAATTTATTGTGATCGTTTATGTGCGAGTTTGTGTGTGCGCAAATTTTGATTTTATTTTAAAAAAATATATAAAATTATTATTTAATAGAGTATAAAAAAGAATGCATCTTAATTTATTCCCTTAAAAAACTCGTTAACAGAAATTGTAATTATAGTGATTAATAAATCACATAATTGAGTGTATTTTTCTTTATAGAAATATGTATTGAATTGATTAATAAAATTACCTTGTTAAATTTAATTGAATATTTTTTAGAATCTAATTGGGATACTTAAGATAAAAAGAATGTACTTAAGTTTTACCCTATCATATTGGATATATGTAGCATTCTTCTTACCTTATTTGGGACGGTGGAAGAAATGATGTAAATGTTGAATGTATAAGACAATTCATCTCTCTACTTTAACGCAACATGCATGCATGTTATTCCAATCATTTTAGCCTAACTTTCTTTTAAGATGGGCTTGACAATAGTCTCTCCATCTAATACTAGTTTATCAATGGTGGATACATTGGATGCTCTTCCCATCTTACAAAGATGATAATCATCCTTTTATATTTGTCTTCTTTCTTTACTAGGAACTTTATTTGTTTTGTCAACACACCGTACTAATAATATGCATGGAAAGTAGAGAGATTTGGATTTTGTGCCAGAAATTTTGTTGAAGCAAAATTCAAATTCGAATGTATATTTTAAGCTCATTCTTGGTGTGAAGTTGTATTCTAGAAAGTCTGTTGTCATTGTAGTAGAGATTAAAAATTAGTGTATTAAAGTTGAACTGAAAGACCAAGAAGTTAGGCAAATATGAAATCAAACAAAGTAAGTAGACAAAAAGACCATTTGTACAAAATGTAGAACTTTTCAGAAGAGATTAGAAAAGGAATTAAAAAACTGATGATTTCTTTTTTGGTCACTCTCCTTTTTTATTTTGTGGTTTTTAAAAATAGACTCCTATATTTCCACTAAGGAAAAACATGTATGATTGCAAGAAACTCTACGTATAGTTGTATACAATATTTATCCCCAAAAAAAAAAGCCCTAAATTGGGAAAATTAACTTATTTAGGTGAATACAATGGCCTTCAATCAAGTTGTTTGATATCATATAAAAAGCCCTAAATTAGCATGCTACCTACTTTACAATTTCATTTGAAATCATTTTTATATATATTAAGACCTACATGTAATACTTTTTTTGTTGTATAATATTTATGTTTGCCCACAATATTGTTGAATACTTTGAAACTTGATTTTCTTAATTCATATTTTATTTTAAAAAAAATTTATAACACTATAAGACTATAACAGATTATATATTTATCGTTAAAAATAGATTTTATTTTTTAAACTGATTAAATGATTTTGAAATCTTTAGGGAAGAATTTAAAGCATAAAATAAGATTTTTATCAAAATTTAATTGTCTTTAGTTGGGATTTCATATCCTTTAAAAAAAGCAGAAAATTTTTTAAAATCATCATCGATTTTTATTTTTTTTATTTTTATATCACTATAGCTCATACTACACAAAATAGCAGTAAAAAACCTACAAATTATGAGTTCTAACACAAAATAAAAAAATAGTTAACTTCATAAATAATCAATTAGAATTTTTCTTTTTCTTTTTATTTTTCTTTAGTCCTAAAACAAAATACATTTATGACTTTCCCAAACCAAAATCCCAAACATCTAAAGACTCAAAATGAATCACAACCTTCACAAAATCCATAATGTTCGACTATAACATCAAAACTGTAAGCTACCGTTACTAAATAAAAACCCAAGCTCCTTTCCTTGGTCAAAACCTACCCATACGTGTTAGAATCAAATAGTACTGCAATGTTGGAGTTATGTAGGTATCGTTGAAAGGTTGAAGGTAAATTGTATCGTTTTTTGTCTTAGTGTATTTGAGATGGAATAGCATGAAGTCAAGAGTTGTGGGCATGTGTATATAAATGAGTAGTAGAAGTTAAAATGGTGAATGGAAATGCAAAGAGTTTTTTTGTGTGTGAGAAAGAGGAAAAGTCTTGAAATATTGAACCAAATGAAACAAATAGTAGTCTTAAAACATTGAATAAAAAATGTAATAAAAATTAGTCTTTAAACATTGAACCAAAAGAAATAAAGAGTCCTTATTTTTTAATTTATTCTTATCTCTAATATGGCTTAAGAGTATTTCAATTTTCTTCATAGAATGCGTCACATGGCAGAATCTCATGCTCTCTCACATGAGGTTTTTGCTTTTATATATATTAATGATTGATGATTGATGATTGATTAATTTGTAAGCTATGAACCTACTACTTATTTAAGTTGTCCAACACTTGACCCTTTGAGTGCCCAAAAGAATTCACTGCAAAACTGGTATGACAAGTACACAAATTTATTATTTGATTGATCTTTCATTTAAATTGATTTTAAAAGTGATAGGCTTTTTTTTTTTTTTTTTTTTTTTTTTTTTTTTTGTAAACCATGCAAGTATTATACAACTAAGGCACCACAAGTCTATTACAAAAATGGCCAATTTTATCACCAGTCAGGAGGTCTTCCACCACTGGCAGTGGATTGTACAAAATAAGGTGGTCTGAATGCAGATCAGCCCCCAACCTAACTAATCTCTCAGCACACCTATTCGCCTCCCTAAATTAAGGATTAAGTGCATAAACTTTATCTTATTATAGAAATGATAATATTTAAGTAATAACATGTGATTTATGAAAATTGCTCGTTATTATCGCACAAAGACATCAATAAATTTCTTCTTTTATTAAATGTGAGATTCAATCCTAATTACTTTATTCAAAGATAATAATTTTTATCAGTTAACTAAAATTCACTCCTAAGGTCGTAAGCAAAATTAAAACCTTTTCCCCTCTAAGAGATGCACAAAAAGATGGATTACAAACTTGGTTTTCACTTGAAACACCCCCACTTACCCATGTCCAAAAATTGAGGGACAATGCACAAGAACTTGAAAAGGTAGGAATAAAATTGGCTTGTGAAATAAGGTAGGGCTCATGTGCAAATGATTCTGATCGGCCAATCTTGACTGCCGACTGCGTGACTCTTACTGCAAGCTTGTGACTTGTGAGGTTTGTCAAACTCACATCCATGTGCTCTTCAAGCTTGAGTCATTTGCAGAAAGAATGACTTCTATTATGAACAAGGTAACACACGTGGACCAATCATATCACGCACAGACTGGCCCACCAGGTAGGTGTAATGGTGTGATGCACACGGGGCCAGGCTGAGTCCTGGTTCATGATTGCCTCTGATTAGAGTGTGCTCCTTACAAGTAGTAGCAACCATGTGATTATTAATCATTTCTTCTTGATTCATACTTTCCCCAAGTCAAAAACACAGAAAAGGAAAAAAAGAAAAAAAAAAAAAAAAAATCCCTGGTCCACTTCCATGTCTGGCTCTGTGGGTTTTGCCTCAAGAGTTTTGGTGGTTGGGGGTTTTAAATAAATGAAGCAGCTTATTGTGCTGAGTAGGAGTAACATTTTTCTCTGAGGATAATCATTAATAATCAAGTCACAAGGCCAACAAATAAATCACCCCCACATTCAGCAAAAAAAAAGCACCCCCACAGGCCACAACTTTGTAATTCTTTTCCCTTAATTATATCAAGGGTGTGTTTGGCAAAAATTAAAAAACCAACTTATTTTACTATTCAGTTTATTTTTGCTACTATTCATAGACTCTATTACATTTTTTGGTACTATTCTTGGGTCTCACTGTACTTTAAGCAAAATGTCTTCAGTTTCAGCAAAATAATTGGATCCCAAACAAACCTTAAGTATGGTGTTTACTAATTTCTTAGTATGTTTACTAGCAATTTTCTGCTTTCATGTGATGATGGTATGTGAAAAAATCCAAATTTAGACCCATGTGTATTCTCAATACTTTGATACCACTTAAAAATAAAAAAATAAAAACTTATTTATATCCCAATATTTATGCAAAGATTACTTGGATTAATTGAACTAATTATTTAATATAGACAGTGCAAATGAATATCTTAACCACAGTTATAATACCAAATCTAAAAACAATAACAGTGAAAGTAGTAAAAAGAACATAGATTTGATAATGAAGTAGAAAACCAATGAAAAAAAAATTCAATAGAAAAACTACTCTAGGTATTCAATCTGTAAAATATTCACTAGAAGAAACAATTACAACAGTCTACTTGCAAAATCTTTGTAAAACTAGACTCTCTATTGTAACTTCAGAAAATGTCTTATTTGCCTTCCCACCACAATGGGTTTAGAACCCCTAGAATTCTTCTACGCAAATCTCCTCCACGAACAAATCTTATTGGTAATTTGAAACTCCAAAAATCAACAGCAACCCATTGTTCAAGAACACATGCTGTGGTTTAGGCTTAATGAGAATCTCTAGAAGAGAACTCTGAAAGATATCTTACAAATAGAACACCCTAGGGAGAGGAATTTATAAATGTTTAGGTTCAAGAAGGTTTGTTCTTAGCGCAATATTGATGCAACAACTTTCTCCACTCAATTTGTTCAAGAAATGTTGGTTTTAAATAAGAAATCATTAGAGAGCAAGATCAAAACCTAGTTGTCCTTGAGCAACTTCTGTCCCAAATTAAATTTGATATTATTTTACCTCTGGGATTTAGTAAAATCTATGAACCATAACAATTTGGAACAATTTCCTATTTCCAATTTACAACGTTGTCTCCCCTGTTTAAGAGAAGGATTAGGTTCTAAGCCTTTATCATCAAAGTGGGGAAGGGATTTATTTTATGGATAAAACAAGGAACAAGCATTGTGTTATCCTCCAAAAGCATTTATAAATAATTTCCTTAGTTACAAATTACACTTTCTAACTTAATTCGAAATATTTTCAATTTAGTAGTTCCTAATATTTCATGATATCCATAAGATCTTAGGTTCAAAACATTTTGCCAGTATCTTGAGGCCATTTTGAAGGAATTTTTCCCTATAATAACCTAATGTGTGTACGACAAGAAGACTACATACACACGAAAAAATAGTCAAATACTCAAAGATGTGCAAATACTCTATTTTCTCCAAAATATATATATATATATATATATATATACATAATAGTTAACATGACTTATGATTGTAGTTATGTCGTTTGTTAATATAGTAAAGAACTATTATAGTATGTGGAAGTCCATGGATAGCTGAAAATAATGTTAGATATATTCATTTTTATATGCTTAAGATGATTGTTCATGTTTTGTGTATGATTTAATTCAAATCCTACCCGTTGACCTATACATATTGCAAAATTTTCCTCTTTTAGTGTCTCATAAGTTATAATATTGAAAGAAAGTATGTATATTAAAAGGTGTTTGATACGGTTATGTACCTATTCTTTAGGAATGTTTCTATTTGGCTATTAGTAAGGCTAAAGCATTCCAAATATCATTCTTACGGGACCAATTTGCTGTTGTTCTCTTCCTACTGTCTTATCTTAATCTTTATATTAACTTGTTGGCTACCATTGTTTACTGTTTATGGTTTTGAATTATTATGCAATGGCATCTCTGACGCTCAACGTAATGGTTTAGAGCAAGCAAACATTTGTTTTTTCACAGATCTCCCTTCATGTCAAAGTCACAACTTAGAAAATTGTTTTCCAAATTCCGAGGCAACCGGTCACTTTACTACGACAATTTTGGCTAGAGAGGTCACTTGACTACACCAAAGGGAGCATTTAATACAATAACTTGGCTAGTCTATTCTCAACATAAAATTTGGATTCTAATGACAAACAAGTAGTGAAACTTAATAAAAGATCAACCATAAAATGCTACATTAACTCGTCCGTGACTCCATGCACTCATTTATAGAATTATTAAGTATCCATGGCCCATTGGCCCTTGACCCCATGCAATTAGTTTTTTATATATATATATATTTAAAATGAACTTAATTTTATTGGTTTACACTCAGGTGAAGAACGTCAATTCAAGCCTCCCCATACCTATTTAAAAATAATAATAAAATTGATCAATAAACATAAATTGTACTTTAAAAAATGGGGCTTTGAAAACAATATATAACCAAAAAATAAGTTGACTGAAACATGCTAAATCAGTGAATATGAAGGTTTATAAACGCGGCTATAGATTTAATCTATAGTCGCGTTTTATAAATGTGGTTATAGGTCAGTAATTTAAACTGTTTTTCTTAAAAACGTGACTATAAGTTAGCTACAGCTGCATTTTTTTGTAAACATGGCTAAAAAAAAGCGGTTATAACCCGTGTGTTTTGTAGTGATTTAATTTTCTCTAAAAAAAAATGCCTAGCATCTACCAATTAAAGATGTAAAATGAAAAAATTTAAGTCTATAAAATCCATTTGAACTTTGTTAGGCTTGACAGTTGATACATCTTTTTCCTAGTTTGAGAATTCTGGCAGCCTACGTGAACTAAACTAAAACTAATTAATAACGAGGTTATTGGTATTTATTTATAATGAAAATTAATACTGACTTGTGCTATATACCAACCTTTATCATTCTTGACGTTGACTGTATAATACATAATTAAACTTTGTAAAATCATGAGTTTCAATTAGCATAATATTAATGATAACGACTCTTACACAGTCAAATCTTCTAATTTTTTATTGCAAATTTCATATGTAAATTTGAATTGCCGTAGTGCCGTACCCCATAAACTAAAGTCTAAGGACTAAAAACCACATGTTGTGTGGATTGAGCGACTAAGATTTATGGAAAACTACGTGATATGCGTAACTAACATCGTTTTTATTTGGTAGGGTAGGAATCCTGCGGTACCTGCCTCCTTTGCTGACTTTGAATTTTTTTTTTCCCATTAATTGGTAGATGACTTTGAAATTTTAAAGTTTGGTGCCTCTCATTCCCCAACCACCGTATTGCCCACATGATTGTTAGAGAATCGTGGAGATAAAATGGTATGTTGGAAAATCTAATGCCATCAATCGAGGCTTGATTGTTGGACATATAGGTCCACTTTTAATTAGCCAAAGTGACTAGCAAGCTGAGAATGGAAAGGGTTTTGAGTCTTCATTCTTTAAACTTGATAAATGACATTTTTCTCTTGACCTGATTTTGGAATTTGGAGCCATGCTTTTTACACGGATTTGATTGTTGGATTTAGCTACTCTCGAGTGGTTTTGACAACCGGAGGGGATACGATACTCATATGTGTTCTTAAAATGGATATGTATCGTTTCTTGTCTTGTGCTCTTGTCCACAATTGGGAAGTCTCACCCTAAATTATTTGATGCTAATTTAGTTATATGATTATTTTCTATAATCCAATGTTTATTTTTACAAAACTGTAACCCCATATGGGATGTAATTTAGTTCTTTAAAGGAAAGCATCTAATAAGTGTTTGAAAGGGGCATTGGGGGATCCTTTCACATGCTATGTCATGTCACATAATTAGTATGAGAGGGAGAGGGAGATAAAGCTGCGTTCAGATGTGGGGGGCGAAAGTGCATGTGGGGGAGAAGAAAGATAAACATAACCACAAGCAAGTGAGTGGGAGATAACTTGGCAAAGGGGATAACTATATGTGCTCCCCACCAAATATTTAGTTATGTCAGTTAACATCCATCCAAACCAATCCTTATCTATGATCCTTTCCTCCATGTGATCCTCATATATAAAATAAACTCTTGATACATATCATCTGTCTTTGCCAAAATTTGAGGGTATCTTTTATGAATGTGACTTCATGAATACTGTTGAGATAGTAATAAGTTTGTGAAAATGAGGCAAGAGTCTTGTCATTCAACTATTTGATATCTCTTGGTGTTTCAAATAAAAATATTCAAAGTTTGAATCTCCCAACCCCTAATTATTGAATTATTATAAATAAATATAAAGTTCATGAAAAATATTAGACATTAACTTCTTAAAAAGTTTCTTTGTAAGAGATTCATATAACTTGTTGTGATATTATTTAATCCAAAAGCTTAAAACTAATATTTTTGTGTCTAATTATATCACATTAACCACCAGTTGATATAGTTATTATTCAATATGCAACTTTACTACAAAACTAACGTTACCATACACACGGGAATGTTCCAACACTCATAAAATAATATAAAATAAACAAACAAACAAACGTGGCTTTGATCATCGTCAATTTCACCCACCAGCTGATTGGAAATCTTTGGGGGGTCAGTATTAATTAGAACAATTATTGTGGCACACATATTGTGCAGATAAGATGAATTATCGATGACACCAACATGGGAGGTTCTTTCACATTGATACACCCAAAACCACCATTTTGCTGCAAAAGCCTACCTGAGTCTGAGTGATGGATTTTCTGGAATTTAGTCCAACATTGGAAATAAATGGACAGGGAGAACATGGAACTTTAAGCCAGTTTTGTCTAAAGAAGGGGACAATGTCAGCAAAGTGGGTAACTCATTGCTGGCTATTGGAACCTAAGTCCATCATGGAAATTGTTGTTTTCTCCGACATACATCTTCTCAGATCTTGTTTATATGATGGAGCAAGCAATATTGATTTTAAGTTTATAATGAACTTTCTTAGCCTAAAAAATTAATAAATAAATATAAAGAGGATGGGAAACATCCACAGATGATTTGTCATGAAAATCTTAAAAAGTAATGTTACAGATTACTTTATTCTGAGCTGAGTATTGAAAATCTTACATACTGAGGTGAGTATTTTTCACTGGACCAATCATCTATGTCGGTACCTTGGTATCTATCATGATAAAAATATATATATATATATATACACACACATATATATATATATATATATATATCTATAAAAATCATGTCAATCAAGTGTATATTTTGTTAGCTTATTTGCTTAAAGTGAGGAAGAAAATCTAACGGCTTGTTTTGACTATACAGACCTCATAGCGATTATGTGTTATAAAAATTATAGGCACAAATAATGAGTGTTTGGATAATCAATGGTAAATAAATAACATCCAAAGATGGACAAAGTAGCAAGGGGAATAGAAAATTTTTCGTACGGTGTTAATTAAAAGACATTAGTGCTTACGGAGCAAGTTGGATATTTTTGAAAAATTTTGGTAGTACCTGGTATTAGCCAAAATCTCAAAAGTAGTTTTTGTATTTTACCCTTTTTCTGATTATTTATTATAAATTATTTTGCCATGATCAACTTTTTAGAATGGGTGCACTATGATTTTAAAGGAGGCATTTCTACTGCGTAAAATCATAGGAGTAATTGCTCAGCCCCCTGCAGCCCATGACTAGTTATAGAGTTCACACAATGGTTGCATTGCATGGAGGATGTCATATTCATTCTAGAAAAAGTTCATAACTGTATTCATAATTTCATATGCCTCCACGTTTTCATCCCAAAAAAGTAAATATCCTATCAATTGTCGAGTTGAAGGTTTTCAAAAAGAGTAATGCTAGAAATATAATGGTAATATTTTTTCGTAATCCTATAATTGATATCATTTTTATTATATATCAATCACAATATATCATATTACCAATGCTTGAAAGGTAAAAATTTCGTGTAAAAAAAAAAATTGTATTAGAAAATGGTAAGTTGCTAGAGAAAGACATGACCACTATAAAACCTAATTTATCTTTGCATAGTGCTACAGATACTACAATTTTTATTACAATAAAGACTTACAGACTGATGTGTCACTAGCTATAAAGAAACAACTCAAATATTCAATTATGATGTGATTAAAGTCCACCAATCACATTCATTGCCACATTAGTTTGCAAGTCTTATGTAGTAAAACTTGTAATACTTTTAGTATTTTTCTTTACTTATTTCTTAAATAAATAAGATTATAAGGTAAGTCCATTTAATAATCAAGAGAATAAAAGCAGATGTCAAACAACATTTTTTTTTTTTCTGTGTTAGGTCAATTCCCATTCATGCGACTGAAAAATTAGAAAATAAACTCTCAATAAGTCTGACCTAAAACAATAATGATCTTCTTTCTTCTATGATAATAAGTAGTGTGCAGAAGTTGGCATGCCTGCAATAATTAAAAAACCATGCCGGGTCTTTATCAAACCCATTGGTTGAACCGTAGGGACCATTTTACCAAAACATGAATAATCCTTATTACTTTGATTAATGAAACTCTTGCATGCCTGTTTCGACTTTTACGCAATCTCATCGTAAAAAGGTTTTCCAAGTTTCTCAAGCAAGCAAATTGGCATCATATAATACATATACATATCTAAGAAACTTTCTTTGTTTTAAAAGCACTCCCCCAACACCATCACTACACTACAATAAATCTGTACTGAATTTAATTGTGTTGTGCCTTTCCTTTCGTCTTCTTCTTCTTCACAAAGGCCAAGGCATAAGTACTACGTAATACGTACCTGAATTTCTTCTTCTTAGCTATATTCGGACTCAAAGCCTTGTTAGCTAGAGACCAACTACACCAACAACCGAATTAACTACCTTCCCAAGAACCCAAAAAAGGGCAAAAGATTATAGGTCCAAAAGCAAAGTGAGAGACTTCGTAAGTTTGAAAGGAAAGTACCCTAGCAAGGTACAATATGGGGGAGGGGTGTAGTTGTAAAATTAATTGATGGAGAGAGAGAGAGAGAGATATCAGTCATCAATGTGCAAGTGCAACCACATCACATGCATGCAAAAGACAATTCCTTTGCCTCGGGCCAACCCACCATCGATCCATCTGTACCTTCATTGATAGCTCCTATACATTTGGAAAATTGATGAACAATTATTAAAATTCGTGTCTTCACCAAACATACCAAGTGGCTGTCCATAAAATTATTTATACTGCTCCAATTTTTTTTTTTTGAAACGCTCCAAATTATTAATAAAGACACATACCTTAAAGAGAACGTATTTTTTAGTCATTTTATATTAAAGCATGTAACAACTCACAATCTATGTGAATTTACAGGGAAGGAACAAAAAATTTCACCTATAAAGGTAGTAGGAGTACAATTAATACTATGAATTTAGAGTTAGGGGGGGTCATTGAATACACATATAATTTTAGAGCTTACCTTAAGAATTTTTAAAAATCATTCTAACGTTCTTATTTGTAAAGACCAAAAACCAATTGCTCACTTTTGTTAGAGCTTTTTTGAGAGTTCATAACCTCCATAAGGCACAAGGTAGTTTAACCCTTTTTATGGAATTTAAACTTTGAACTAGGGTTCGTTTGTTGAAACCGTCTAGTCCTTCACCTATGTGGGTTAAAGAGAAATATATCATTCAGTCATGGATTTTTATAAGGTATATAGTGGAGAAAGAGAGGAGACTTGGAATAAAAAATATGGGTAACTACAAAAAATGTTATTATCACTAGACTATCACTTGATAGTCTAGTGATAATCCTTGCAACATATTCTTTGTCTTATAAGACCTCTTTTATAAATAATAAAAATAATAAATTAAAGGAAAGAAAGAAGACTACCTGGCACTTCTTGGTATTTATAATGAAAATAACCAGGATTTAAATCTCCTCTTCTCTAACTAGTTATTTAAAGAAAATTATATTTATTTTTAATTTGATAGTAAAAAGGATATTTAAACCTTAAATGTTTCTGTTAAAAATAATAAAAAGTACTAGATAAGTGATATAGCTCTTGACAACTATTAATATTTAGAACTTAGTAACATCTTATAAAAATTCACTCTCTTTGGAGATTATTCCCAATTTTCTTGACTAAAATGTTATACTATTGTATTGACAAGAGGAAATTGCCAGTTTGTCTCCATTTCTACATTTCCTTTGCTTTTTTTTTTTTTTTTTTTTTTTTCTTGGGTAGAAAGAGAGCTTCATTAAAAACTAAGGAACATGATTACAAAATGGGACATAGTGCTTATAAGACACACCTATTGAGTCCAACCTCAAAAGTAAGGACACCTCCATTAGAGGGTTTAAGAAAACTACAAAATCCTGTGGGAGTAAGGCTCCCTTTCTAGCAAGGGCATCAGCACACTTGTTGGCCTCACGATAGCAATGCTGAATTTGGACTATTGGGATCTCCTTCAGCCTTGCTTTACAATCACTAAGGCACCTATAGAGTTTGGCTGACCATCCTCCTTTTGAAGCAACTCTACAATGAGTTTCACATCAAGTTCAAATATCACAGTAGGGAGTTTTAATGCGATACACAATCTGATACCGTCCCTTAGTGGCCACAACTCTGCCACCACACTAGTTATGCTTCCGATGGCTCTAACATAGCCTCTAATCCATTCTTCCTTGTCATTACGAATCAGACCTACACCTCCTGCCCGCCCAGGATTACCAAGGGACAAGCTATCTGAATTAACTTTGCACCAATTTAGAGGCGGTTTACTCCAATTGACAGAAATTCTCTGTTGGGACTGGGCCATCTTCCCATTTACGCCAACGTATGCAAATTCAGTGGCTTTTGAAATAGTTTCCATTCTCACATTCAAATTGGGCCTCTCATCTCGAAACATTATACCGTTCCGGCACAACCAAAGGCTCCAAACCCCGAATGAAAAAACAACACCCCAGTTAAGGTTTATAGTGGAGTGTCTCTTCATGCTGCAATAGTTCAATCTAAGCCAGTCAATAAGATTTGTGCCATAGAATAAAGTAGCAGAGAAAGGAGGGGGAAACGAATTCCAGAAGCTTCGGGCAGCTCGGCAGTTTCTAAGGACATGTACCATAGTCTCAGGGCCACCTCCACAAATCTGGCACAAAGCTAGAACATCCATTCCTCGAGCAGAAAGGATAGATCAATCTAGGATGCTATTGTAATAGCATTGCCAGAGGAAACACTTAATTTTTTGGGATGGTTGGAGCCTTCCAAATCCAATCACCACCAAACTGACAAAGATTACTACCTGTCTCCTCTATGCTAGCTAGTTTATAAACTTCCTTAAGTTCAAAGATCCCACTTGGGGAGGAAGACCAGGTGATCCAATCTATGTTTAAAGCAAAAAAAGAAATGGGCATCGCCTTTATCTCCATTAGAAGTTGTTCAGGAAAGGAAAATGAACATATTTACCAGTTCCATCCCGAGAAGTTTATCACATCTCTCAATCGGATTTCCTCTTCTCCACGAGTTAGAGGGCCTTCTATCATGCTTCTGAGAAAGCCCTTATCCATCCATTTATCATACCATAGAGATAGTTGACTCTCTCTACCAACAATCCATTTGGACCCTTTCTTGAAAACAGACTCTCCCTTTTGAATGGCTGACCAAGTGGTTGAACAAGTCCTAAAAGAAGTGAGAGGGTTGGAAACTCTCCGGGGAGTGCGATATTTTTGAGTCAGCACTTTAGCCCATAAGGAGGTGGGCTCCGAAGCGAGGCGCCAATTTAATTTGGCAAGGAGTGCAATACTCTTGGCTTTGGCAGTTTGAATGCCCAAACCACCCTCCTTTTTGGGCTTTGTAATCTTGTTCCAACTGACCAAGTGAAGCTTTTTCTTGTTCTTTGATGATCCCCAAAGGAAGTCGCAACTAAGCCTGTCCATGTTGGTGAGTGTGAGAGTGCTTTTTTCTTTAGCACACAGGCCCAAGGATCCTGGGCCAAATAGTTGTATTTTGGTGGACTGGGCTTGGTTCACTGCAGCTAAATGGGGGCTGATTACGAACCAAGTTGTGCCCAAGTCACATAAATCTCCTCAAGGCAAAAATGCAATTCCTCCCCGAGCGTACTGTCGTGGGATCCCGGGACGTACTGTCGTGGGATCCCGGGGCGTATTAGGCCTGTAAGAACCCAGAATCTCTGGTTCTCTGCACTATACAATCTTTCTCCATGCTTGTTATGCAATGGAGTTTTGTCCTTTCTTTTTACCTCTATAGGTCCTACACAAGAACAACTATACAAGGCACATATCTTCAAATAATTGTTAGTTTCTTAGATTAGAATATATATATATATATATATTAATACATATACATATATGTAAATGAATTTTATGAGAATGATTCAGCCACGAGGATCCTGGCCCCAATTCTCACAGACTTAGTGCTTTTGCACAAGACTTGTGGGATTTGGAACTCAAGTCTGAGTGGCTTTACTTGGGCAAAAGACTCAGCTTTACAAGCAAGAATATATGTATTGAGCAGCAAGAAGCAGTAAAGGAAGATAATATAATAAAGAAATATGCAAAGTAAATGTTAGAAATTCTCAAATCAATATGAGATATTTCACTATTTTTCTTGATTGTGGATTACAAGTGTGCTCACTAAGACGTGATACAAGGTTCAAATAAGCTCAAAAATTACAGACTTTGATGGCTATTCAAGCCTCTAAGACTTGCAAAATTTGAATCCTTTTGAATCCAAGTATGTGCTATAGTGGCTGTTTCTGGGATACCGGGAGACATTCCTCTGTTTTTCTTAAATTTTACAGAGTTCTAATGACTCTGTTTTGATATTCTTCCTACTGAAAATCCTCCCCCTTTTCAACATGGGTTTTCTCTTCCTTTTATAGTGTGTTTTCTAGGGCTCCATGGTACTAGTGATTTCTCTCTTTTGCCCCTCAGAGCTCGTGCTGTGTCATTTTCTTAGGAGCTGGTCTCTTCCCTTTTTTCTCATGGTTTTCATCTTTTAATACTGTTTCTCTAAAAGTCACTTGCTGACTTTCCATTCCGGGGCGTCCTAGCCTTCAATCTCTCTTCCTTCAAGATTTCTCACTTTTCAAACTTAGCTGTCGGTGTTATTTACTTGTTGTCATTATTCCCAAATAATTGGAATCTTTTACTGCTGGGTTGAAAGTTCTCTTCCAGTTGCTTCTACGTATGATTTTCTCATTCTTGGTTCCTTGTGGTACAGCTCCTTTGTTCATGAATGTTTGCTTTATACTTTATGATTCTTTGCTGCACCAATGGGTACTTGAGAAGGACATCTCTGTTCTTCATTTCTTGTATTTGGTGGCACCTTTCTTGAGTTGTCTCAATCCTACAGTAGCTGTCCTGCATTACCTGAGGATCCCGGGCGTCTGGCAACCTCTGGGAATCCCGGCCCTCTGGCAGCCTCTGGGTATCCCGGCCCAGTTCTTTCACTGAATTTTGTTGGACTTTTTGATGACCTTTTTGCTGTAAATCTGAACATAAATTGGGCCTTAATGTTGATTCTTCTTGCTGCTTGAATTGGGCCTTCTTTATTTTTCATGGAATTGGCTTTTTGTGAAATTTTGGCCTTCAACAGTGAGCACCTTAGCAGGTAAAGCAATACACTGCATAGCATAATTTGGAATAGTGGATGTCACGTCCTGGGTGAGAACGAGCCTCCCAACAAAGGAGAGCAGGTTGGCTTTCCACCTAGCAAGTCTCCCTTACACCCGCTCCAAGATGAATCCAAAATCCTAAGGTCTACCCTAGAGTTTGATTAGGAAACCCAGATACTTCCCAAGAAAAGGAGTTGACCGAAAGCCTAGAATATCGCACAGGTCAAACCTATTATCAGCTGAAACATTGGGGGGAAAAGAAAATCTAGGATTTATCCTGACTGCCTTTTGTCCAAAGGAAGTCGCAACTAAGCCTGTCCACGTTGGTGAGCACCTTAACAGGTAAAGCAATACACTGCATAGCATAATTTGGAATAGTGGATGTCACGTCCTGGGTGAGAACGAGCCTCCCAACAAAGGAGAGCAGGTTGGCTTTCCACCCAGCAAGTCTCCTTTGCACCCGCTCCAAGATGAATCCAAAATCCTAAGGTCTACCCTAGAGTTTAATTAGGAAACCCAGATACTTCCCAAGCAAAGGAGTTGACCAAAAGCCTAGAATATCACACAGGTCAGACCTATTATTAGCTGAAACATTAGGGGGAAAAGAAAATCCAGGATTTATCCTGACTGCCTTTTGTCCAAAGGAAGTCGCAACTAAGCCTGTCCACGTTGGTGAGCACCTTAACAGGTAAAGCAATACACTGCATAGCATAATTTGGAATAGTGGATGTCACGTCCTGGGTGAGAACGAGCCTCCCAACAAAGGAGAGCAGGTTGGCTTTCCACCCAGCAAGTCTCCCTTGCACCCGCTCCAAGATGAATCCAAAATCCTAAGGTCTACCCTAGAGTTTAATTAGGAAACCCAGATACTTCCCAAGCAAAGGAGTTGACCAAAAGCCTAGAATATCACACAGGTCAGACCTATTATTAGCTGAAACATTAGGGGGAAAAGAAAATCCAGGATTTATCCTGACTGCCTTTTGTCCTAAGAGACTACGAAAGGAATCTAACACCTCCCTGACAGCCACACAATTTTTGCGATCCGCCCTCGCAAACAAAACAAGGTCATCTACGAAGAACAAATGGGAGAAAGCCAATCCTCCTTGTGATGCCTTAATTGGGTTCTAGAGTTTGGAATTACATTTTTCGGAAATAAAAGTGCCCAAAACTTCCATGCACAGTATGAAAAGATAAGGGGACAGAGAGTCCCCTTGTCTAATGCCTTTGGATGGGAGAAAAGGCTCAAGGGCACCTCCATTGAATAGAATGGAGATTAAGGATGAAGATACACAACTCATTATAAGAGAGATCAGCTGACTTGGAAACTTAAAAAGAGTAAGTGTAACTCTAATAAAACTCCATTCCATTTGATCATAAGCTTTCTCAAAGTCTATCTTGATTGTCATATACCCACTTCTTCCCCTCTTTTTAGACATGGAGTGGATAATTTCCTGGACTATTATCACATTGTCAATTCCTTTTCAGCCAGGGACAAAGGCTATTTGGAGTGGAGAAACCAGATTTGCAAGCAGAGGCCTTATCCGAGCAACTATGATCTTGGACACAATCTTGTAAACCGTATTACACAAATTGATGGGGTGGTAGTGGTTAAAAGATTCCGGATTACCACACTTAGGAATGAAGGTAATGATAGTCTAGTTAAGGTATTCAGGAATCCTACCATTAATAAAAATCTAGTTCACTTCATTCCTGACTAAGTCCCCCACTAATAACCAAAAGTGTTGGAAAAATCCGACGAAGAGGCCATTTGGACCCAGGGCCTTAAAAGCCTTTAGGGACCATAGGCCAACTGAGATGTCTTCATTTGAGACTAGGCATGTCAGGTTAACCATATCCTCTTCTTTAAAGCAAGCTTGCCAGAAAGGAGAATCCCAATTTGCTAGAATAGAATAGCTGTGACTGGAAGAGAACAACTCGACGTAACCATTTCTGATGAATTCGACTATCTCCTTATCTCCTTGAATCCAATTCCTAGCTCAGTTTTTCATACAGGTGATTCAGTTTCTTCTTCTACGAACCAACGTTGAGGTATGATGAAAACTAGGGATAATTACACATAACCCACCTATGGTTAGGGCGAAAATCACTTTGCCTACCCGTGGTTTGAAAAGTATCACTTAACCCACCTATGGTATGTTTCCGTCAATCTCCGTAACCCACCTCAAGCCCAATCGTTACAAAAACACCTCTTAACACCAAAACACAACATAACGTGAATCAAAACACCCAAAACTCAAAAACTTTTCAAGAGAGAGACTTGTGGTGAGATCAACGTGTTCTTCATGGTTTTTATATCTCTTTTTCAGCATCACTCACCCGCAAATCCCTACTCTCTTTCAGTTTCATGGGGTTTTCTCGCAGACCCATTTCGCATTCCACCCGAATTCCCACAAACCCAGTTTAGATTAGTGGGTTTCGTACTTGTTTTTCGTGCCACTCTTACTCTCACCCGTTGAGTTCTAGCCATGGAGCCAAGTTTAAGAATTTGGGCCGTTCTGAAATGTGATTTGGGCAACTGGGTTTTGATCATTTTCTAGTTTCTACAGTTTCGAATGGTGGGTCGGGTGGCTATGGAGGTTCTGGTGGCTATGGGCAACTGGGTTTTTTTTTTTTTTTTTTTTTTTTTTTTTTTTTTTTTTTTTTTTTTTTTAATTCGAGGAGTTAGCCAAAGGGTTAAGGGAGGCAATGGGGAAAACTTCTATCTTTCTTTTCTCTCTATTGTGAACCCATAACCACTGGCCACCGTGATTTCTGCAAAAAAATAATAATAATAATAAAGCACACCCAAATGCAAAAACCAACAAAACCCACAAATTGTGACACAAAACCACCAAATGGAAAGCCACAACTCATTAATGGCGAGAAAATTTGTAACCATTTATGGAGAGCCAAAACCATCGTGATGAGATGAAACCATCGAGCCAGGACAGGCTGAAAAAGAGATATAAAAACCACGAAGAACACGTTGATCTCATCACAAGTCTCTCTCTTGAAAAGTTTATGAGTTTTGGGTGTTTTGATTCGCGTTATGTTGTGTTTTGGTGTTAAGAGGTGTTTTTGTAACGGCTGGGCTTGAGGTGGGTTACGGAGATTGACGGAAACATACCACAGGTGGATTAAGTGATACTTTTCAAACCACGGGTAGGCAAAGTGATTTTCGCCCTAACCACAGGTGGGTTATGTGTAATTATCCCTAAAAACTATTATCCCTATCAACCTCAACCAGCCAGGTAATCCAGAATTTCATGGCCCAGAACTCCTCCTCGAGTTTTGATATTTCCATGAATTCAGCTTTCAATGTCCTATCAAGATCCACTAGGAAACTACTAGGATTGGTAGAGAGTTCAGTTTGGACACCCTTAAGTCTAGCAACAATTCTCTTTTTGCAGTGGAAAAGGTTCCCAAAAACCTCCTTATTCCAAACTTTAGCTTTGTCCACAAATTTTGCCACTACATTGGACATGACTGCAGGGCTGGTCCAGGCATCACGAATGACCTCCGGAAACTCAGGGTGAGACAACCACATAGGATGAAATCTAAAAGGCTGCTGAAGCCTGAACTGCTGATTCTGATCAAGGCATACCATGATGGGACAGTGGTTAGACTGAACCCTTTCAAGGTGCTTAACATGAGCTTCAGAGTAAATACTATTCCACTCAGCATTAACAAAGACTTTATCGATCCTTTCTTGGATTAAGTCTATCAACGGCCTGTGATTTAACTAGGTGTATCAAGGTCCAGAGAACCCAATACTTATCAGCGGCAAGTGTCAAGGCATTCTTGAAAGCGAAGAGCTTGGCTAATATTCACTGGCCGACCCCCGTACTCATCCTCCCTCATAAGAACTTCATTGAAGTCGCCTGCTACTACCCAAAGTAAGGAATGAAGTCCAAATACCAAGATCAAGTTTTCCCAGAGGAGACGCCTGTCTGCGAACCGCGAACTAGAGTAAACCCCAGAGAATAACCACAAACCGTCTTGATGGTTTGGAGTAACCACCGCATGGATTTCCTGCTCCATTAACGATAATTCAACTACTACTACCTGGGAGGAATCCCAAAGCAACCATAAGCTACCACTCAACCCAATTGTATTTGCAAAGATTGCCCCATCAAAGGGAGCCTATCAGCGATCCCTTTTGCTCTATCACCACAAGCCTTAGTCTTGATTAAGATCATGATCGCTGGGGAATGGGTGCGAACTAAATCAGAAACATTGTTACAAAAGGTAGGCTTGAGAGCCCCATGATAATTCTATATAAGCAAATCCATATTTACAATATATACAAAGGAAGTAACAACTAAGAAGGGAGGGGAACATCACCTCCCACATCATCCTTCATATCTGCATCTGGAGGGTCGGGTTCCCCCAACTGACCATTACCAGGTTCCTCTTCACAGTCTGGAATCTCTTCATCCACCTGGTTCGCATGCCTCAATCGGAGATTTAGGTTGATTCGTTTCAACGGGCAGTTGGCTATGTTAGCCGAATTAATCTCTAATCCTGATCCCCAGTCCCTATCCGAGGCTCGTTGGTTTGATATTTCCATGAGGGGGATACACGGCGGGTCTAGACTAGGAAGGGACGCCGTCCCTTCCTTACTCCCCCCCCCCCTTTCAATTATCAACTCTCTAACCAAATCCCCTTGGTTGGTTCCACCTATCCTTTTTGCCTCCTCCTTCTTTAGGCTAGGTCCAGCTTCAACCACCTTCGTGTTTATAGAACCACTTGCCTTGAACTCCCTAATCTCTAACATTGGGAAGTTTGGATAACCTTGATTGTTCAGACCATAAGGGTTCATGCCCACTTCCTTCCAAACTAAGGGAGACTTTTTATTATTACCTTTCCGAGTAGGAAGTTCTCGGCCCTTCTTTCTTGTCTTCAGACTCTGTGCTAGGGATTTGTCATTTAGCGTTGACAGAACAGGTTTGAGCTTCTCACTTGACATGGGCTCAGTAGTGAGATCTGCTCGAATCGCATTACTATTGGGGATAGTGATGAACTTTCGCTTTCCCTCCTTGCTACTTGTCCCAGCTTTTGTTGGGCCCGATATAGAAATAAAAGGATTGGTATCATAGGATTCCCTTAGGCCTATGTCAGGAGAGCCTAAACGAGTAGCCTGGGCTTTATCTTTCCCTTGTTTCAAATATGGTTGTCTTTTCCGTATAACTGGGACCCATGGTCCAAAGCATCTTCCTCCTTAGAAGCAGGTTGACTTTGAACTTCTACCTTCTTTCCCACGTCTTCGACCCCGCCATCTCTCACCGGAGCTCTAACCTTGTAAGGACATTTCTCCGCCCTGTGACCCACTTGACCACAAGCAAAACATAAGGAGTTGATACCTTCATATTGGACTGGTTGGTCTATCCCCCCCATCTTGAGTAGCTTCGTAATTGACTAGTCAAGGTTAACTTGAACGCATAACCTGGCAAACCTCCCTCAGGTTTCGGCTGTAGTATGAGTATCAATTCTCAGCACAAGGCCAATGGCTTCACCAATCTCCCTTAAAACCAATGGTTCATAGTATTCAACAGGCAACTCGAGTAGTTGTATCTAAACTACTACTTACAATAGGTTGGCTGTAGATGACTTGAAGTTAGGCTCCCAGGCCCTAATAGACAGGTAGTGACCTCCAACGAACCATGGTCCCTCCTTAAGGACCCAGGCATGATCCTCTCTATTTTGGAATCTTACAAGGAAGAAGTTGTTCCCAAGATCGACACAGTCCATTCTCCCTACTCCACTTCCATCTCCATGTTGAATCCAAAGTCGAATGCTTGCTCAAAGGCTCTAGGGATTTCTCCAAGTAGCTTCTCTTTGTATGACTTACTCCCTCCCTCAGAGGAAGGACCAAGAGTGTTATGACGTGTTCCCAAGCTATGGTTTTCTTTGACCTTTTTTGTGCTTCGTTGTAGCTCTTCATCTTCTTCTCTTGACCTTACTGCAGCCTCACTCATTCTCTCTCCCATCAGGGATCCTACATTTCCTTTGCTCTACATGGTACCTACGTCTTTTCAAAGATTATTCATGTTCTTAAATAGTAGTTGTTCTTTTGGAAAATACACAAATATCAAGAAAATAATATAATTTTTTTTTTTTACCTATCTTAACATTTTTTATTTTCTAACATTGAAAAAAGTGTGGATTTCCTTTTAAATCAATTGTACCTTGTATAATAAACAAAATTGATAAAGACTTTCATGAAAAGTGTAAAGATTGTTCTTACTTTTTTTTAAGGCAATAACCAAATATTTTGAACCAACAACAAAAGACAAAGAAAATATAAATTTTTTTAAGGATAAATGAGATATTCCAATTAAGAGCCTTATAATTTAATGAAATTTTTTAGTCTTCTTTATAGGAAAGTACCAAAAACCAAGGTTTGAGAATGGATTGTTCAGCGTTCTAACATCTACCTTGATTTTTAGGTTGTTTTATTAGATCGTAAAATAACGAAAGGACGTCTTCATGTACTATTCATGTACTCGATTATAAAAATTGAAAAAGAGTTTTTTTAAAAGTACTTTTTTTTATAGGTTAAAAAAAAAAAAAAAAAAGGTACTCTTCATTTACTCATGACATCTTCCTCACACTTTCCTAGTTCACCCCCCACCCCCAAAAAAAAAGACAAAAACAAAAAAGAAAGAAATCATAATATATAGTTTTTTTTTTTTTTTTTTTTTCACCCAAACAATCTTTTTCTCTCTTCTTCCCTTAATGCATTGCAAACTTTGATAACACATGGATTCTAACGGAATAATGCGAAAATATATGTTGAGATCATAAGCCCTTCATCAACTAACAGAAGATGATTGGTGGACGACCTGAATTCTACTCTCTTTTTTTCTTTTTAAAACAAATAGAGCAATTTCATTGACTAAGCAACCCAACAAAATAGGACTAAGGAAACAAAAGGATGCTGAAGTAGCCTCTCTCCTCACCACAGCCCAAAGAGAGGAGGGACTTGGAGAGGAAGCCAATCTACAATCAAATTTTGAAGGGCCCATTTTCCTAGCAGATGGGAAACTCTATCATATAATCTAGGGGCTTAAGAAAAATAAACAAGACACCAAGTCCTTTGCTAACAACAAACATTCATCAATAACATCCGTAATAATCAAACAATGTGAATTAGAGTTTTGCAAAGGAGCTTCAAAACAACTGAGACAGTCACCTTCAATCAACACCTTTGTAGTTACTATGGACTTAGCAACCTATAGTGTGCCTTTAAAGGCATTAGCCTCTGTTAGCATTGGGGTAGTGGATTCAATTCTTGACATTGCTGCAGTTGTAACCTCCACAGCATTATGTAGGCGACTAACAGCATTAGCATCAAAATGTGTAAAATTTCATGTTTATTTTAGTATAAGAACCTACTTTTTTCTATTTTACATTATCACTTTTACAAAACACCCACGTCAGACTATCTATTATACACTCATTTTTATTTAAATAATCATTTTCATTCATTTTTCATTATTTTATCTTTTTATTTTTTGTCCTTATCTCTCTATCTTCTTTTTTTTTTTTTTTTTCCCTATCTCTTTAATCTCTCAAACTCAAATTCTCAATCAAACATTTCTCTCTGTCTCTCACGCTCTCTCTATCTCATGAACAAATTTCCTTCCTTATCATAAGCACCGATCTCCTCCACAAGCACTAATCCACCGATCCAATCAACCCAACTTCTTCTTCTTCACTAATCCAATCGACACAACTTCTTCTTCTTCTTTTTCGCCGTCGTTGCTACTGGTGCTTCTTCTTTTGTGCAATATGGATTTGATGATTCATATATATATATATATATATTTTTTTTTTTGGTATATGGGTTTGATGATGATGATGATGATATATATATATATATAATGGATATAATGATTCATATATGTTTGATGAGTTTGGGATCTGAATTTCTGTATATGGGTTTAATGAGTTTAGATCTAAATTTAGGATGATTTTGATGAATTTGTAGAGATGCTAGGATTCATGAGGAGATAGAGAATAGTTAAGAGGAAGAGAGAGAATATGATGAAAGAGGGGAGAGAGAATATAATTAAAAAATTAAAATACAAGCTACAGTAACCGTGTATATTTACACAGTTGCTATATCTAGCTTGCATTTTTACCCAATACATGATTACTGTAGCTAGCTTACATTTTTACACAGCAATACATAGTCTGATGCGGGTGAGTTTTGAGCAATATTGTGTAAATTTCACCACTTTTTCTATTATGCACCCACTAATATGAGTACTCTAAGCACTGAGCAGTAAGAGCATCCACAGCAGATATGTCAAATGTGCCAAATGCCAAATATTTGGCATACCAAACGCCAAAAATGAAGTATTATCAAATGTGTTAAATGTGTCAAATTTTTGCAACATGCTATAGTACTGTCTCAAATTTGAAACGGTACGGACAACAATTGCAAAATATATATTGTTATTTTATTCCTGTTTTCTCTCTCCTCATCACAGATGCCTCTCTTTCAGTCTTCTCACCTCTATCTTCTCTATTCGTCTTCCACAGCATGCCAATCTCCAAAGGCCACCACTCGACGCCGCTGATCATCTGTCTTCTCTATTCCGCTTCGGGTTCTTCTTCTTCTTCTTTTTTCCTATTTTCTTTTTTCCGTTCACGTTTTTTGGCTGTGGGTTGGGTAATTGGTGGGTTCAAATGGGCAAATCAATAGTGGGTGGGTTCGAGTTGTGGGTTATGGCGGTGGGTGAGTTGAGATGGTGATGGGTGGATCAGTGGTGGTGGGTGGGTCAGCTGGTGATAGGCAAATTGGTGGTTGCGGTTTTTTTTTTTTTTTTTTTTTTTAATGATTATGGCTGCAACAATTTTTCTGGTTGTTGTTGTAGTTGTTGTGGTTGATGATGATGATGATGGGGGAGGAATTTAATATATTATTTTAATGTGTTGTAAATATTATTTTAATGTATAGAATTGAAGAATAAAAACATCTGATAAATAGAATATTGTAAAATGATGTGATAAAATAATAAAGTAAACTTTTGGTGTGTTAAAATAACATTTTTTATAAGACAGCTGCTACGAATGCTCTAATATGCATATCATGAAAACAAAAAACAAAAAACAAAAAAACAAAACAAAAACAAAAACAAAAAAAACAAAAAAACAAAAAACCAGTATTCACCCAATGACTAGTGACTACCACCCTGTTTAGAGTAGAAGACAACCCAAGTTCCCCAATTGGCTGGAGTGCCATCATGATTTTTGATTGTTGAATTTTGCAGCAAAACGATTCAAAGATCTGTAAACACAGCATTTCTGGGGCCTTTACGGTAATCATGCTAGAATGCATTTAAGCAATTAGATTATTTTGGTAGATGGACTGCAATTAGTAGCTAGTTTATGAGTACGTGAAGATGCCTCCAGAAGGAACTACAACCCAGGTTTGTAAATACCATCCTCTCTAGTTGCATGCATCTTCCAAATGAAGTCATTTTCCGTCCTCTGACAGAACAAAAACTTGAAGCAGGGACAATAACACGGGAATAAAAAAGGAAGAGAACAGCTAACATCAAAGACCAAACATATGAGGGGGGAACAAGATTAAGAACTCCAAAGCAAAATATTCTCGGCCTCACTAAGACCAGAGAACACAATAGTAATATGTCAGATTAAGCACGAGGCGCCAAACTGAAAATACCAGGTTAATTATTTGGAAATGATCGAGCAGACAACTCTCTAACAGTTTGGAGTCTTTTTAAAAGTTCATTTTGGAACTGCCAAAGCCACTTCAGAATAATTATTGCTTTGCAGAAATTCGTGCATTAGATAAACTATAAACAACTGAAATGTGAACTACAAGTCTTCCCAGTTCTTGAGACTGATCTAGTAGCGATGCAGGGGTGGAAGGGGATGGTATTCAGGTAAGAGGCCGGGGGGAGGATGGGGATGGTATTCACGGAGAGGGTCTGTGGGTGTACGGAACTCATGCAGTGGTTGAGGGCCTGTCAGAGGTCGATACTCAATATGTGGTTCTGCAAAACGGTACTCAGGTAGTGCACCTGTAGAATACAACAGATCACGGTACAAAGGACGCTCCCTGTACAAAAGGAAGGGATCCCGATTTAAAACATAGGGATCGCGATATTCAATCCCATCTCGGTGCCTCAGTTCCAGATCTGAAAGCCGTCGATCATGATGCTCACTGAGTGGTTCCTGTCTGTAAGTACCCAACTCTGAGGCCCTCTCATAAACATATGATGGCAAAGGATGCGCAGGTCCCAAAGGTTGAGGTAAAGGTGGGGGTAGAGTCGCATGCACTAGGGAAGATGCAAATGCCTCCCTTTCATAAACAGGCCTCTCACCATACAGGCGGCCTCCACCATAAGCATAGTGCCTCTCTTGCTCCCGATTGTGCCCCCTCTCTCGCTCCCGACTATGTTGCCTAGTTCTTTTTCGGTCTCCAGAAGTGTGAGTTTCTGCCTTGTGCCGCCTGGCTCTTTTTCGGTTTCCATAAGTGCGAGTTTCTGCCCTGGGACTTCTGCCAATCCCTTTGGACTCCGTAACTTTATGAGCAGATCGGAAAAGATTGCACAGGTTCTTCACCTATAACCAGTATATGATACAATCACTATCAACTAGCATAAAATGCAGAGAATGAGACCCAATCCATACTAGCATGATGCCACATAATTTTCTGTTCACACATCTTCCATAATTTGAAAACAAAATCAAACCTGTTCAGAAGTCAATTGACCATCGAATTTGTTCTTAGTGTAATAATTATCCTTGATGACCTTTTTAAACTTTTCCTCTGCCAGCGGCAAGCAATCCTCCAAAACAGTGAAGCGCACCTACCAGAAACAAATCTCAAACTTTCACACATTATTATTTCCTTAAAACTTTCTACTATTATTCAAAACTAGGTATACTCATACCTAATGAGAATCTTAATATCACTGCAATAAAAAAATATAAATAAAATAAAAGTCATAATTTCACTCCAATTTATATGAATGGATAATCAATATGCTATCCCATAAAACAAGACGATATGATGGAATACCTCCGATCATACAATATCATGACCACTATGGAAGGTATTGCAATACTATCCTAGGAGAAGTTCAATTAAATTGCAAGGCAAGAAAATAAAATCCCTCTCATTCAAACCCTCCAAGAAAAGCAATAGGCAATATTTTTGTTTTTTTTTTTTTTTTTTTTTTTTTATAAGTGAAAAAAAAAAAAAGGCAATTCACTTTATTTGTTTCGATGGAAAACCTTATGTAAAAATAGTTTTTCATCTTTTCTAGCATTTGGTAGCATAAGATAAATGAGTTAAAGGAAAACTATCTTTGGTCAACAAAAAAAGTATGGCTTATTTTTTTAGATTGTTTTCCATTAAAGTTTTTTGGAAAACAACTATATTTCACAGCAAGCTAAATAAAGGAAGTTAGGAGATTGTTTTTTAACTCATTAAAGGTTGCTACTAAACATAGGAAAATTAGATAGTTTTATAGAAAATACTTTTTGAAAAATGAAACAAACAGAGCATCTGAGGAAAACACATACAAAATATTAAGAAAAAGAACACCTTCACTAAGGCTGCTTCATAAATCCAACTTAGTTCAAAAGGTAAGTGTTTTTGCTACTACTTATTTCAATTCAGTTCAACCAAACCTTATTCCCAATTGATTAAGGTCGCTCCCTAAACCCCATACTACGTAGCATCTGACTAAGTTTGCATCAGCCGTATATGGATTTATGGCATGATACCCTAAAAATCAAGGTATGTTATATATATTTTGAGAAGTTGTATGCTACAATATATTAATATATCACCATAAATATGTAGACCACTACCGTAGTTTTTTTATAGCATTGACTATCATGGTTTTAGGGTTACCATACTAAACCTAATATATTATTACATCGCCCCCAAGTTTTCCTCCAAATGCACAGGAGGTGTTCAAGCATGATGCATATTCATCAAGTCCAACCAATGTTGAAACTTGACCTCATTCACTACCACAAGAAAAGTAATTAGAACCCTTCTTTTCAGTGTTTTTTTTTTTCCCCTTTTTTTTTCCTGGTATTTTTTTCCCCTTCAATGACTATCCCAGCCCAATGATTACTATAATACTAACTATGCTCTATGGTACCATAAAATAAAATAAAAAATGGTTAGGCTTAGGTCCAATGCATCCAGTGCACTAGACTCGCTGAGATGGTGACACGTATCCAAAAGTGGACATGTGTCATTATCTCAATGGGTCTAGTGCAATTGGGCACTAGACCCAAACCTCATCCCAAAAAACAAAACTATGCTCTATGGTACTAAATGTTGGGCTATTAAGAATCAACATAGTCATGAATATAACTAGAAATGAGAATATTAAAATGAATAAGTGGAAATACAGAAATATAGGATTCAAAATTAAGAAATCCGTTTAAAAATAGGGGTGGAACCTATTGATGAAAAGATAAGGTCGAGTGACTTGAGATGGTTTGGTCATGTTCAGAGAAGAGCAATTAATGCTCCAGTAAGAAAACATGAGTTGATGTAAGTTAAGGGAACGAATAAAAAAAGGGTAGAAGAAGACAAAATAACAATAATAAAAGTAGTTAAAAACGACATGTCAATTAAGTAATAGAAACCATGACTTTAGATAAAATAGAATGTAAGAAAAGAATACATGTGGCTGACCCTAACTAATTTGTTGACCATCTATAGCCACAGCCAACCCAAAACAATTTGGGATCAAGGTTTATTGTTGTTGTTGTAACAATGTCAATCAGCTTAGCTAGTAAAGTCTATTGATCAAATCAAATCTTGACTATCTTAATGCTCCATTTGTTTCAACAAAAAATGTTTTCCTCATTTTCCAATATTTAGTGCAATAAAAAATCTTGGTTAATAAAAGCATTTTCTAAAGTCAACGAAAACAAGTGAAATTTTTTTTTTGGATTTATTCCCTCAATTTCTTTGTGTTGCCATTGTCGCCACCACCACCCAACACTGTTGCCACTACTAATGCACCTACCAACACCACAGGCCCCTCTACACCACCACCCCACTTAAATAAAATATTAATGATATTCCGTGCAAGCCAAACTCTATAAATGTTTTCAAAAGCATTTTTAGGGTTACAATCAAACACAGAAAAACAAACAAAGCTTAAATAAAGAATGAGTGGCTCGAGGGATAAAAGAGAGGTATGTAGCCCCCAGAGTGGCCTTTCTTACATAACAAGAATTACTAAACCCTTCCAAGTGAACATACAAGAAGGAAAATTGTGAATTCCATTTACTTAGAAGCACTTTTTCTGTAAATTTAGAGTGAGGAACCAAAAGCAATAGCCTTCATATTCATGAAATATCAATCTTTTATCAATTAGACAAATTTTATATTAAGAAATTTACTTTGTTTGATTGCTAACCTGAGCCGGGAATGCAGACTTGAAAGCCCTAGGCTCAATGTTATAACCCCCGGGTCCTGCGGCTTTGTAGACCCCATACATCAATCTCAAATCAAAATCATACAAGAACAACCTCATGCCTTCATAAATCTTTAGTACGATATCTTTCTTGTTTTCGGGCAACCCTAAGACCTTGTAGCGATAGCAATCCTTCTTTGTCTTTGAACTACACATGAATATCATTCCCATACTCTTCACCTTTTCCGTCGTCGTCTTTTTTGACGATTTTTGCTTGCCAATATCCTTAGTGACCTCTTCATTAGAACCATTCAAAGCCATCTTCCCCTTCTTGGTCTTCTTGTCAGATGATTCCAACTCGTTTGCACCTTTAGTGGTCAATGCATTGGTAACTCTAGCCATCCTTTTCCTTTTGCGATTTGTGTTTAAAGATTTTGGTTGCTTAGAATCACCAACGGCCACTTTATTAGAACCACTCGGAACCATATTCTTCCTTTCACTAATTTTGTCCAAAGAGTCTTCTAGTTTCTTGTCATCCTTGGCCATCATTGCATTGATATTCCTCGAAGCCATTTTCTTCCTTCTGTTCCTTTTCTTCGGCTTTTTAATCTTTTCCTTAGAATCCCTTTCAATATCATCCTCATTCTTTACTTCCTTATCCATTTCTTCTTCATTCCTTACCTTTTCTTCATTATTTTCCTTTGTTACCATGTGTTCTTCCTTCTTTTCACCCTTCGCCTTCGTCAATTCCTTGTCATTCAATGTCACCTCCTCATTCCTTACTTCCTTATTCATTTCTTCTTTGTTTCTTACCTTTTCTCTTGTATTTTCATCATCATTTGTCTTTTCGACTATATGTTCTTCCTTATCTTCGTCCCCATGCCTAGTAACAATCATGGATTCTTCATCATTCATCTTCATTGGTTCACATCGAACCATCGTGCCCTCATTCCCAATTGCAATGACGGATTCTTCACCATTGATCTTAGCAAGCTCACGTACGACTACGTTAGTCTCAGCGCTTTTGGTCTTATCGAGCTTTTCAGTTTTTGATTCGGGGGTTAGAACACTCTGACCATTAGTGTCATCCATGACCGCCCTGTATGATCACAAAGAAGGTATAATCATTGTTTTGGATATTGGACTATTGAATGAACCGATTAAAGTGAGAGGATCAAGTTTTAGAGGTCCGATCAAGGGTACGACCAAAGGTTGGACAATAGCGTCATAAATATTTTTTTAAAAATTTATTCATAAGTAAAATTATAGTTATACAATTGAAGCAATAAGGACAAGAGAAGCTTTGGTCAAATGATTAGAGTTTTACTAAAATGATTATTAAGCTTAAGTTCAAATTGTATCATATATAAATTTGATTATAAAGCAATTGAAGGGGGTACACCGGACCAGAAGACATGCCAGCTATCAAACCAATCCTACTCATTTGCCAATTCCCAAAACAATTTATATAATCACGTAACACTTTAAAGTGCCAGAAATAAATTTTGTCCTCCACAATAGCCTAATTATTAAAGGCATTGAGTATTCTGAGTCCAACTAGCAACTTCAGAAGTGCCTAATGGGCCTCTAGTCGGAATCATGTTACTTGGAACAATGGTGGCCATATGATTGACCAAATCAATTGTATCGATACTTCCCTAGTTTTTTTTTTTTTTTTTTTTTTTGCTTGGAGGAGGAGAGGGGGGCATGGGTGAGAAAGGGGAGGTATAAGATAGGCTTATGTAGCTCATATAGAACTTCGACAATGATTATGGCATCCAAAGCCATTTTTAGTAGATTATTAAGGTTGATACATGAAACATATCATTCAATTGCACAAAATTTCACTTTCTACCTGTAATTTAACCAACTATAAGTGTGACACAAATTCTTTGTTTGCCTTGATCTCTTGGCTTGCCATCATTGTTTCCCTCAATAGCATAAAAGCTTCCAAGACGTTAAGTTTATGTTAAACATTGTATCAAAGGGATCCACAATCCCATAATAAAGCAACAACTAATTAAAAATAACACATCATCAAATTGAGGTGTCAAACTTCACAAATAGATTTGACTTCTCCCTTGTGGCCAAACAGCCCCAAATCAATATCATATACCACTACCCTCCATAGCTTCATAGCATTCAATGCCAAATCACCACAAACCCCATTGTGTAACTCACGATCATGTCCTTCACGATTGACGTCCTTCATGGCAAAACAAACCCTCAACAACAACCAAACACCAAACCAATCTGAAACTACCCCCACAAGTCATCAAATCCCCAGTAACCACCAACACACATTCAAGCACACACCACCACCATCAAAATACAAAATTACCCACCCACCCAAACCACTCCAAAACCAGCTTACACCTTCAAATCCAGCCTTGGCCACACCCAAACAATCACTCTTGCCAGCATAAAATGCTGGCAAGCCCATCCACCACTAAAACAAATCAATCCAAAGTCAAAGCCCCACCAAAAGCCCAAGGCACCACCTCCACCGTTGTTCAAACCATTGTGAAGGTCAGCCATGCCAACACCACCAATTAAACCCACAATTGGCCTAAACTCACGACCCACAAAACCCAAGCTCCCAAACCAAGTTTAGGCTCAACATCACCACCACAATTGATGGCATTGAGATTTGGGGGGATGAACTTGGTGGGGATTTTTGTTTTATCATTGGTGGTGGAGGTTGGTGAAGCCAATTTGTGGCTAGATGTCCACAATGGTAGAGGGATGGTGGAGGTTTGGGTTTGTTTGACCACAAGGAATGTGATATCTATTTAGGTTTGTGTTGTTTGACACCTTAGTTTGTGAGTTGGAGTTAATCTGTTATTTTTAATAAGCTGACACTTAATTATAGGACCAACCATTCATATTTCTTGAAGGTGATATGCTTTCTTGTCAAACATAATACTACAACAAGCGTGAAGAATACTAGAATTTCTGACAAGTCTTCTTTCTTATGAAATCAAACCTACGGTTTTAAGTTAAGAAAGAAGAATAAAATGGAAGCCCATTTAGTACAACTCGATCTTCAACAAAGCTAGATAAAGACTAAATTTCAAATCATCAAAAACATACCAAGGGTTTAAACTTACTCAACTCATCATCTTGCACTTATCATGCTCCTAAGCTTCTTGTGATTTACCACTCATAACCCATTTTAACAATATAACCAATATCTTTATATTTAGTCATATTGTGTTTGCTATATGATCTTGATCATCTTATTATCATCTTCTTTGTCATTCCTTAATGTTTTTAGGGATTGAAGTAAGGAGAAGAAAACACCACAAGATATAGGTATGTGAATGGAGGAAGGCATTGATTAAAAAGGTCATACCTTTTAAATACACCCGCCTCCTCCTCTCCTCCAAATCTTAATCTCCCTCGTCGTCTTCCTTGATATTTATGGGAATTGATGGAAGGGAGGGTAATAGAAAGATATGGACTACAAAGGCAGCCCAGGATTTATTCAAACACCCATGAATGTATCCATCACTAATAATTCGATGACACTTATTTCAATGTTCAGCCAACAAAACCAAATGGTATCAAATTACTCCATGATCACAATCCTTCCGCTAGGAGGATATAGATCAACAGACCATAATCCTTTTAACAATGTCAGCAAGTCTTGGAAGGCTACTGTGCCCCAAGCTCTTAACAATGTCAATTTTGCAAACTCATACCAAGGCTACTATAGATAGAAAACTCTATCCCAAGAAATTTTGAAAAACGCAGCTGGTATAACCATCACTATACACCATAATGCGTTTATCTAAAATCAACAGAAACATGGGAAGTGAAAATCCAAACACTAATATATATAGAAGAAAATCAAGCACAAGCCTGAAAATTGCTTAAACAAAGCAAGAGCAACAATAATATGAGCTAATTGGAAAGCAAAACAAAAGAAATCTGAGGATTCACATCTTCTGTTTGGTCGCCGAGAAAGTCAACGAAAAGCACATTTCGTTTGTTTTGACACTATTTTCCCAGCAACCAAACAGACCACAGTTTCATGACTTCATCAGCTAGCAAACTATGAATCAAGCGAAAAACACAGAACAAAAAATCAAAGAGGAACAAAATAGGCTGACCTGATTCCAAAATCGATTAGATGAGAAACCCTAAGCCAGAATCACCAAAAGATTATGCAATAATTTTGGGAGCATTAATCAGTGAGATAAAGAGAACGAGGACTCACTTTACTGGTATGGATGAAAATCGAAAGGCGAACGAGCAGAGAGATTAGGGAAACGATTCAACAAGCTTGAGGAATCAGGGTGGGAGTGTTCGTTGATATATAGTGAAAGACCTTGACTTGTTAAGGCGATTGTAGCCCCTAAATGGCTCAAGCTGAATTTTTCAGTGTGAAATAGTTGTTATGGCGACTGTTAGGTTTTTTAAGGCGATTGGTATAGACCGTATAGAATTCGTAAAGCTGAGATACACGACTTTACTTTTTAGACTCTACCAAAAGCAATGAGACAAATAATTTTGACTCATTACTATTACCGGTTATAATCTGGTATTAGTTAATATTTTTTATTAAAAAATATTATGAACCTTGCATTTCTCATAAAGGAATGAGTAATGCTATATTTATAACATTTTAACAACAAATTTCATGTGATAAGTTGTTATTAGTTATAATTTAGATCCACCACTAATATCACTTTTTTATCCACCAGTAATAATTCGCCATTTAACATAATTGACACACAACACAACTTTTTCACTTTTTTAAATTTTTTTCAAAGTACAAATATATTATAGCACACTTTATGTAAAAAGAATAAGCTAATGTCAAACGCATACTTGGAGCTGAAAAAATATGTAGTGTTAATTGTGAGTCCATATAAAAGTGATTACCAATCACAAATTACCTCCTCAAGCAGATTGTGAAAAAAATTTGTGTCTATAACAAATTTACATTTGGCTATTCATAAGTCAAAATAAGGAGTCCTTTAATACAAAATCTTTTGTATAGCATCTCTAACCATAACAGAGTCCATGAGTTGGATCAAGTTGGATTTGTGCTCAACTAGATCACATCAGGTGGAGGAGAACAAAGCTCAATGTCAACCGTTATGGGTTCTTGTTTTGGATGGTACCCTAGCCCAATGATGACAAAGGATCCTAGGCCTCCAAATATGGATGATTGATTGTTGGTTGGACTGGGTTTGATTCTCTGCGATCTATTGGAGTCCTTATATGAACCAATTTGTGCGCAAGTCACATAGAGCTCCACAAGGCAAAAAATGCGATTTTCTCCTAAGCAATAAAATATCAATGTAAGTGTTTTAATGTCGTAAAATGACATTTTACACTTACAAAATGAGTAAAATAATTATTCATGATGTTCACAATGATAAAGAGATGAGTAAAAGAATTATTCATAATTTTCATAATGAGAAAGAGATTAAAACAGGATATTTAAGGCTTATCTTTTATTATGTGAACATTTAAAAAGAGTTTCCTCATTTGGTTCCTCCATGATAATTCCTTGGGAAAGATGTTGCAGTGGTTCCTCCACCAGTGGTTCCCAAGACGTGGGTTCATGGTTCCTAGAACCATGGGGCCTTTAATTTGGGAATTCGAAATGCTGGTTCCTTGAACTATAGGATCTTTATCCATGCTTACTATGCAACAAATTTTTGTCCTTTCCCTTTACCTCTGTAGGTTCTGCATAAAAACAACTATACAATACAAATATCCTTAAATAATTGTTAGTTCCTCAGGTTAGGATATACATTCTAAAGCATATACATATATGTAAATGAATTTCATATAAATGAGTCAACCACAAGGTCCTTGACCCCAATTCTCACAGACTTAGTGCTTTTGCACAAGACTTGTGAGATTTGGAACTCAAGCCCAAGTAGCTTTGCTTGGACATTTCCTTCCAAGCCAATCAAGTGAGGAGAATTTTGTGGGAGAGAGTGACATTTGATGTGTGCATGTTTTTGTATAACTTTCTTTAGAGTCTAAGTGATATTTTTGAAGGATTTCAAGGATATGGGACAAAGTCCTCCTCCTTGGCTCTCTTGTTTTATTCTTTCTTTCTTCCCTCTCCCTTACTAAACTCTTATAATTCTTAGAAATCTCCCCTGAACCCCCCTCCCTTTCATTTTGCTTTGGTGTTTCTTTTATAGTGAACATGGTTTGGGACCCCTAGGCGAGGATGTCCTTGGTCTACTAGGTAAAACCATGTCCTTTGACAGGAATCTAAAAGAGTTCCTTGGGCAGAGTTTTAGCTTAGTTTGGAAATTATAACTCAAAAGAGTATTTGGATTTAGTTACAAATGGAAGATGCCTTCCTAGAAAGTCAAAGGAATAGGTGAGATATTTAATGTAATGGGTGACAGTTTTGATTGATAAGGACAACTAAGAAGAAGTTGTGGGGAGATGCCATGCACATGAAGGAATTGAGTTAGGCCTTCAGTTCATGCATTCCAAGAAAATATATTAACCAAAGGAAAACTTCAAGATCCTCCTTTCACTAGAAATCACTCCCCTATCGACCAAACCACTTCTCCCTTACTACAAATTCGAGATCCCATAGGCTACAAAGATGATACCTAGTTTGCTGGGTACTTAATGGCTTTTGCTAGGGATCTGAACATACTCCTTGGCCTTCCCATGTGTCAACGAAGGTCGTCTTCTCAAGACTTTAAAATGACACATCAAGGTCTTGGTGCCTTGATGTTGACTCTTCTTAGTTTGGCATTTTTACATAAATAGCATAGATTCCTCCTTGCAATGGGTGAGCTTGGAAAGCCTTTGACCATCCTCCCCATTGCTCCATGTCCACTGCCTTGACCAAGATCCCTCGATTCCTACGTTAGGTACTAAACCTGAAGACACCACTTATCCCTTTCACTTCTCTCTGCCTCTTGATTTCAACAGGACATCTAATGAATCTTTCCTTCTTTCAAGGATACATGTGAGTAGCTTGTTCCCATACTATCTTCTGGGTCACCCACATCCTTCTTAGGATCTTCTAGACTATCCACATACTTCTCAAGATCTTCTAGGCTTTCTCTCAAAGGATCCACTTCCTGGATGATGGAGATCCTGCTCGTGGCCTAAGTCTGGGTCCTCTTCTTCTTCTTTTTTTTACCTTTTTCTTTCTTTTTCCTTCTTTTTGGACCTTTGGGCCTTCATGGTGCTTCTTAACTTCATGAGTCAGGCCTTCTTTTGTTAAGGCCCATGGTCATTCCTTGCTTTTCATGGAACAAGTTTCCTTATCACATTTTGGTCCTCAACAACTGTTAAGGAATAACGGCTCTATCAGACTAGGTTCTCCACAAGTGGCGGTTAGATTTGGTTGACATTAGCTAATGATGAGGTGTAACACCCCAAATCCATACCAAGGATTTTAATGCACGACCTGTCTTATAAATAATCAACATTTGCTATAATGGAACAAAGTGTAATTAAATATCCACAAATAAGAATCAAACCATCAAGTCTTTCTTATAAAATCCATCAAACTAAAACTTTAACAATAAAGTGTCCAAATACAATCCCAAATAGTTTCAAGAATACTAAACTCATTATCCTAAGAAAACATAATAAAACAATCCATCAACTAACATAGATCCAAACGAAGTCTTCAATCTATGGCTCCAATGATCTACCATCAAAGGAGATTTCACTACTCTAATCTGAAAGGGTGGAGAAAATGGGTAAGCTAAGAAACTACATAACATAAGGATGTCTCTAAAAAAAACAATAGTATCATTGACAAATATAATCTTACAAAACATTTACAAATAGTTTTAACAGTAATATAATATGTTTTGTTAGGACATATGTGATTTACTTGTTAAGAACATATTTCACTATTTTATGTAATTGGCTAATCCTTTGACAAAATGCACTTTACTTGTATTTCGATAGATCTAAGATGTGTTTAATACTTCAAGAAACTTTGTTTCAAATTCAAGTGTTAAAGTCATGCAAGTCTATCCAAGATTCAAGCTAAGAAAATGTCTATCATTAAAGCTCGACAGCTAGCTCAACAGCTAGCCATCTATCGAGTTTGAAGAGCTATTCCAGCCCCGTAGCTTGATAGCAACTCGACAGATAGGGCATCTGTTGAGGTTTATGAAAAACAGAGTTTCAGTTCTGTTTTGACTATAATCCGTGATTGTATGTAGGGGTGTCCAGTGACCCGCATCAACCGACCCACCCGCCCGAACCCACCCTCCCGAACCGAAGGTCTACGAGCGGCTCCGAATCCACTCTACGGTCGGTCACAGATTGGCAAGTGAAAAATCCGAATAGTTCGGTTTGGATCCGGATTTCAAAATATTTCAACCGAAAAACCCAAACTGACCGAATTATTTATAATAAAAAAAAAAAAAAAAGAGGATTTGACATCAGTACATCACATGCCAGAACAGCCCATGCCCAGCAATGCCAGCCCGAGACTCAAAGCAAGATTTTCCTACACACCTTCCCAATATGAATATCAGCTGTTCATCTCAAATTAAAATTTAAAATTAATGGTGTTGATGAGAGTAAAACTAAGCACGATATGATCGGTTACAATGGCACAATAACCCATTCTAAATCAATGGTTATAATCCAAGATGAAGAGCCAATCTAACGGTGAGAATTAAATAGGAAATATCTGATATCTCTCACTTCCTCTCACGAGTCTCTTCACTCTTCAATTTTCACTTCAGAGACAGAGTTCAGGTCATGGACATGGCTTCCCATTCATGCCTCCTCCCCTTTTCACTCTTCCTCACCTCTTCAGTCTTCACTTCTTCAGTCTTAGACTCTTAGTTCTTTACTTGCTCTCTCAAACTCTCACAATCTCACACTCTATAAAGTCTAAACTGTTTCTCCAAATCCAAAGTACTGTTTCTCCAAATCCAAATTCTAAAGTACAAAACCTAGCTGCCTCCAATGCTGTTACCTAGTCCCCTCTCCGCCTCCAATGCCTAGCGTCGCCGCCGCTGTCCACTCCTCTCTCCATAGCTACCGCCGGAGTCCTCACCTCGTGTACTCTTCACTAAGTCAGTAAGGTAATTTTTCATTATTTCTCATCTTTCTTTTTTGTTAGTCTCGTTGGTTTCATTTGTTATGGAAATCAAATATTAAAATCAAATAAACCTAAAGATTCATACTATGAAACCCTAACTAAAAAAAACTTAGAAACCCTAACTATTTTACTTTTGTTCTTTGTTCTTTTCTTTAATCAATTTTGATCCTGTTTTAATTTTATACAAGATTGAAAGCTGACTCCAAGTATCATTATCTGCCCTCAAGTTTGAAACCCATACACCCACGGTTTTCTTCAAGGTATGGTTTTTGCTTTCCTTTGTGTTTAGTAAAAAAAAAAAATGTAGTGACGGTGGTGATTGTTTGATGTTTCTTTTTACAAAAGGGGCAGAGTAATTTAAATGATAAATAGAATGTTAAAAGGGAAACTATTGAATGTAATTTATGAGAGTTGCATTAATGTGGCTTGCAGATGCTTTTGATTTTGCTTTTCTATTAGTTTGTAGCTTTGTATGTTTTGTATTGCCCAAATTAGACAAGGTTTATTTAACATTTTGGTTATAGCATCTTATGGAGGTTTTAGTTTACCTTGCTTTGTTTTTAACACATTTAACACCTGAAAGTTGATTATATGAGAAGATTGTTATGATGTGAACAAGGTTTATTTAACATTTTGGTTATAGCATCTTATGGAAGTTTTAGTTTACTTTGCTTTGTTTTTAACATATTTAACACAAGTTTTAGAACATTTACCTTGCTTTGTATGAGAAGATTGTTATGATGTGATTAGTAGAATGTTGAAAGGGAAACTATTGAATTTAATTCATGAGAGTTGCATTAATGTGGCTTGCAGATGCTTTTGATTTTGCTTTTCTATTAGTTTGTAGCTTTGTATGTTCTGTATTGCCCAAATTAGACAAGGTTTATTTAACATTTTGGTCATAGCATCTTATGGAAGTTTTAGTTTACCTTGCTTTGTTTTTAACACATTTAACACCTGGAAGTTGATTATATGAGAAGATTGTTATGATGTGAACAAGGTTTATTTAACATTTTGGTTATAGCATCTTATGGAAGTTTTAGTTTACTTTGCTTTGTTTTTAACATATGTAACACAAGTTTTATAACATTTACCTTGCTTTGTATGAGAAGATTGTTGTGATGTGATTAGTATGATCATGCAATTTGTCACTGCTAAGAAGAGATCTGTGATCTTGCATGTCCCTAATTAATTTACTTCATTGAGTTATCTATGATCTTGCTAAAAAGAGATCTGTGATCTTTCTTTCTAATAATCTCTTTTGATTATATTTATTAAAATGTGTGGTTCCAAGATATTGGTTTTCCTTTTTGGTGTGTGTGGTTATTATTTATTATTATTATTATTAAAGCTATTAATTATACTTGTTACTCTAGTTTGCTAATATGTATCTTTGTTTTTTTAGGTCATGGAAACCCCCACTAATGAACCCTCTGTCCAAACATCAGCTGCTATAGAAGATGATGGTGCTATTCCCACCCAAGTTGAAGATTCTGCTGCTACCCAAGCTGAAGCAACTGCTACTTCTGAGTTGCCCCTAGTTCCACCATGCCAAGTGAGTATGACAGCTCCTGTTAGTGGTGCTTAGTGGTAGGAAAAAGTCTATTGTTTGGGGTCACTTTGAAAAAGTAAAGATAGGTGAGGGTGATACTAGTAAAACTAAGGCTATTTGTAATTATTGTCAAAAATCTTATAATGCTGATAGTAAGAGTTGTGGTACTAGTAATTTGTTAGCTCATGTGCCAATATGTCCCAAGAACCCTAATCGAGAAGATCTAATTAAAGGGCAGAAAACATTAGCCTTTATATCCAAAAAGGATGGAGAAGACGGATTCCACATTGTGTCAACATCTTTTTCTGTTGAGGCTTCTAGAAAGGCATTGGCTGAAATGGTTATAATTGATGAGTTGCATTTTAGGTATGTCGAGGGGTATGGGTTTAAGAAATATGTAAGTACCTTACAACCTAAGCTTCGATTAAAGGATATCTCATCTCGTCAAACTGTGGCTAGGGATGTGATTGGCATTTATAATAGTGAGAGAGAGAAGCTAAGGAAATCCTTGAAGGGTTGTAGGATATGTCTCACTACGGACACATGGACTTCTATTCAAAATTTAAATTATATGTGTCTGACATGTCATTTTATTGATGATGCTTGGAAATTGCATAAGAGAATTTTAAATTTTTGTCAAGTTGAAGACCACAAGGGGGAGACATTAAGTAGAAAGATTGAGATGTCATTGCGTGAGTGGATTATTGATGGGATATTCACCTTGACAGTGGATAATGCTAGCTCAAATTTAACAACAATTAAATTTTTGCAAAGGGTGACTAAAGATTGGAATGGGGCAGTTTTAAGAAATAAGTACATGCACATGAGATGTTGTGCCCATATCATAAATCTCATTGTGGGGGAGGGTTTGAAAGAGATAGATGCATCTGTTGCTAAGGTGCGTGAAGCTGTGAGGTATGTGAAGTCCTCACCCAATGAAGTCAAACTTTTAGGAGTTTTATGGAGAGGTTTGGTATGGAGTCCAAGAGTCTTCTTAGTCTAGATGTACCTACTAGGTGGAACTCGATCTATATCATGTTAGAAACTGCTGAAAATTTTGAGATAGTGTTCCTTCAAATGGATTTTGAAGATGATGGTTATTCATCGTACTTTAGGACCAAGGAAGATAGTGGTGGTTTGGGGTCTCCGTGTATGACTGATTTCCAAAATTGTAGGGCATTTGTGACTTTCTTAAGGCTGTTTTATAATGCAACAAAGAAATTTTCTAGTTCATTGTATGTTACTTCAAATGCCTTCTATGATGAAATCTTTGTTATTCAGGAAAGTATTTCCAATTTAGTTAAACCCCAAAACACTCTCTTGAAAAGCACAACCACAAACATGCAAACTAAGTTTGAGAAGTATTGGGGGGAAGGGGAGAAAATTAATCCTTTTTTGTATGTGGCTGTGGTCTTTAATCCACGAAAAAAATTGAGGTTTTTGAAGTTTTCTTTTTCTAAAATTTATGGGAATGCAGTTGCAAAAGTGATGGTTGATAAGGTGAAAGATCTTTTGTTTAAGTTGTATAATTTTTGCACTTTTATTCATTCACCAAATGTGCAAGATCAAAGTGGGAGTGAGAGTACAGAATTGGAAAGTGATGCTAGTGATCCATATGTGATGGTTCACTCGCGATATGAACGTTTTTTGCAAGTTGAGAAATCTGTAGGTTATAGTAATGAACTTGAGAGGTATTTGGCTGAAAACTGTGATAGTAGAAAGGATGCAAATTTTGAGATATTAGAATGGTGGAGGGACAATTGTAATAGGTACCAAGTGTTGTCTAAAGTTGTTAAGGATATGCTGGCTGTACCAGTTTCCACTGTTGCATCTGAGTCAGCATTTAGCACTGGAGGTCGAATTGTTGATCCATTTCGAAGTTCACTATCTCCTCTCATGGTTCAAAATCTTGTATGTTCACAAAATTGGCTTCAAGCCACAGTTCCAATTTCTCATCGCCAGTCAAGGGATGATGTAGAGGCATTGGAGGAGGAGTTACTTGACTTAGGTAATATGCTTAAATTCTGAAACTTAGTCTATTAATTTTATTGAATGTCTCATGTATTCAAGCAAAATTTAATCTATTGTGTTTATTTCCTATTCTTTTCTAGTTTTAAATCAACAACCAACAGCAAGCGCAACAGCAAATACCAGCTCAAGTAAAGGTTCCACTTCAGGCAAACGACCTTTGATTAGCATTGATGATTAATCGCTAACTTGGTATGATTCTACCTTTATAGCCCCCTACTATTATAAACTTGGTTTCCTTACTAGTTGGTCTTGTACTTGGTACTAATGTATTGTTTGTTGAATACTTTTTTGTCTATTGTAGGAGGATGGTAATTTATTTTGTAAAGAAGACAGCATTTTAGGAATATTTTGAAAGCTTTTTTGGACATATCGCTTTTCTAACTTATAACAATACTCAACTGTCAATGCTTATAGAAAAGAAATCTTAGTTCATAGGTTTTCTTTTCTATTAGTTATAGACTTATAAACTATAGAGTAGTCATTCAATGCTTTGGAAAAGTTATTTTTTGAAAATACCTATGGTATTTGATTGTTGTAATTAATTATATTGCTTGAAACATTGTATAACTAGCAAGCTTTCTGCCTTATGGGTTACTGCCTAAAAAACTTGCAGTGACTGCCTCTATGTTACTAAGTATATATATCTGTATATATTTGTTGGAATATTGCAGTATAGTATTATCTGTTGTGATTTATTTTATTGCTGGAAATATTATTTGTTATGGTTTGCAGGTTTTATAGGTGTTGACTAGTTTACTGCCTAGGTGCTTATTGTGTTGTTTAACAGATTACATATAATTTTTTGTGTTTATTTTTTGTTGTTAATGTGGGAAAGATTATGTATTTGGATTGATAGATGCTTCTTGTTTCAGATCACAAGCGATTAAAAAATAAGAAAGACATTTTGGTGTGTTGTGTTGATCACAGGTGATAAAAAGAATAGGCCTTATTTGGGCCTTTTTGATTTTTCCGGATTAAAGGCCCAATAGGCCTAGTGTAGTTAAGCTAGAAGCCCTATTTTAAAATAAATTAAGTAAAAAGGCCCAAAAAAATGAATTTTCCGTCATTTTAACTATAGCAAAGAGTACGGCCTAATCTGAGGCCCAGACTCGTCAAACCGATGACTCCGACCTGGACAACCTGATTACCTGAAATGTCAGATCTGACCCGATATTCGGTCGAATATGGATCCGAAATTCAAGAACCCAATGCAAACAGGTCGAGTTCGGTTTGGGCCTAAAACCGACCCGGCCCAACCTGTGGACAGCCCTAATTGTATGTTTGGGCTTTCTTTTCTCACAACCCTAGACATATAAAATGATTATTTTAAGGGCCATCAAAGGTGGAACAAGTTGCACAAGTGTTAAGAAAAGTTTGTTCAAGCAAATTGTGATCGGAGACAGAATTTGCCCTAATTTATTTTTCTTGTGAAAAAGTTGTTGTGTTTGTACACCGTAGGGTTTTATGACCAAGCATCTTCTCGATCTTCATCACGTGATGAACTAAAGAACTTTGCAGCATGCAACTTTCTCTAGTTGGTGATTGAAGTCGCGTACTGGGATCCGTGCAATTAGTTAGTCACGTATTAGGAGTCGTGCATTACAAGGATAGATTGTCACTATAAAACAAGTCTAATTGTGTATTAGGGTAAGGGTTCAACTGTAAGTTGGTATAAGGTACTGGGATTCCTTTACTTGTAACCGCTTATTGTGATAATAGTGAATTCTCGGGAGTGGTAACCTTAAAATCACCTGATGGAGTTTTTGCCGTATTGGTTTTTCCCATTCGTAAACAAATCACTATGTCAATTTAATTTCCGCTACACTTAGTTTAATTGATGATTTGTTTGTACTACCATGCGTTTGCATGTTAATTTGATTAATTAATAAACTTGGTTAATTAATTAATTAATTTATCACAAGGGGTCAATACGTTTTTGGTCTATCAAGTGGTATCAGAGCAGACACACTCTAATTAGGTTTTAATCTTTGTTATGTTGATCCATTGATCCTTGTTTGTCATGGATAGAGGACAGTCTTTAATTATATCTCCTTTATTTGATGGCACTAACTATGCATACTAGAAAGTACGTATGAGAGCTTTCTTGCAGTCTTTAGATGAAAAAGTGTGACGAGCTGTTGAGATAGGCTAGACTAAGCCGAAGGAAGCACCAGCCAATTGGGATAATGCCAAGATTAAGGCGGCAAACTTCAACAACAGGGCATTGAATGCCTTATTCAATGCGGTCACTAATGAGGAGTTTAAGAAGATATCCTTTACTGAAACTGCTAAGGAGGCATGGACCATTCTCCAGACAACCTATGAAGGAACCAAGGCTGTCAAAGATTCAAAGTTTCAGAGGCTCACTACAAGCTTTGAAGAAATCAAGATAGAGGAGGATGAGTCGTTTGATGAGTTCTATGCCAAGCTCAAGGACATAGTGAACTCAGCTTTCAATCTTGGGAAACCATTCCTAAACCCAAGATTATGAGAAAGGTGCTTAGATTTCTACCTGAGAGATTCCATGCCCAAATCACCGCGATCGAGGAATCAAAGGACATCAACAAGATTCCTCTGACAGAGCTAGTTGGTAATCTACAGACCTATAAGTTAGGTTTAACAAGAATTGGCAAGCCGGGTAAGAGCAAAAGCATGGCATTGAAGGCCAAGAGTAGTGATACTAATGAGTCTTCAGACGATGAAGATTCTAAGATGAAGTCCTACATCACCAGGCAATTCAAGAAGTTTATGAAGAATGCAAATGGAAAGGGTTTCGACAAAGACCGTAGGCAATCCAATTCTTCTCAGTTCAAGAGCCAAGATAAAGGGAAGGAGGATGCTAGGGATGGCGGTCAGTACACTGTTCCTTCAGGACCAAAGTGCTATAGGTGTTAAGGCTTTGGTCACATAAAACAGGAGTGCCCCACATATCTCAAGACCATTGGGAAGAGCAAGTCACTTGCTGCTACTTTGAGCGATACTAAGCTTGAGGATGATTCCGACAATGAGGATGATCGAATCCTAAATGCCTTCACTGCCACTGTCAATCCTACTGAGGGGATTGTTGAAGATATGGATGAAGAAGAGGAATTGATGAAGTTCAAGTTTGAGAAGATGGATGAATAAGATGACATCCACACAGCCTATGCAAAGTTGTATAAGGTCTCAGAAAAGCATGAGAAGATGTATAGGTTGGCCTCCAAGAAGCTGAGTGATGTGGAGCTTGAGCAAGAAGAGCTTTCCACAAAGTTTGATGAAAATAATCAGACTATTGGAGTACTGAGATTTGAGAATAATTTCTTGGCTGAGAAGACCAAGAAGCTTGAAGCGAAGCTGTTCCAAGTCAGAGTTCAATTGGAAAAGACTTCAAGTGCTAAGCTCGATGAAATGCTCAGTCTTCAGAAATTTGCTTTTGATCGAATTGGTTTAGGGTATGATCTCTCTTCTCCTAGTATTGCTTCTACTAGTTCCACTGTTTTTGTTCCTCCTGCTAATAATATTGAAATTGAGAACACTAATGTCAAAACTGATTTAGCTAGTAAGAACATAAATAAGGGCAAATCTATCTTAGGAGCACCCCCTAAGCAGGATAAGAAAGAGATTAAAAACCCTAGGGCTAAGAAGGCTAACTCTCAAAAGCCTAAATAGAAGAAGCAACATCTCTATCATCACTATGGAGCAACCGGTCATACTTGACCTAATTGCTATAAGTGGCTAGCCACTCAATAGAGCAACGGCATGATCGCATTGGGAAACCAGAATCAGTTTTCATCCTCTTTTGCTCTTCTTAGAGATCTTCTCAAAGCCCTCATGTTCCTTTCGAACTTGAACAGTTTTAATTCTTCCCCCTCACCGCCGGATCAAGGGTTTGCTAGACGAAAAGGTTTTTCTAAGGTGTGGAAGAAAAAGGGCTCCAAGTGATTCTCTCACTCCATTCTTATTTTTGTTTGCATTACTTGTGTGTTATGCTTTATTGTTTTGAGTCAGTCTAGTTTTTATGTTTTGCTTTGTTTAATATGTTTTTGTTTGTTTTCAATTTTGGTTATTTTGTTTTTCATATAAAAATAAAAAATAAAAATTGAAAAATCAAAAAAATACAAAAATAGTGTGTGTTTTGTGTATATTGGTACTTGTGTACTTTGGATGGCCATTGAAACAATGTTTTCTAAACTTTGCATCATTTGTAGCTTAGATGAGCATCTTTATGCACAACTAAGCAAGTGAACTTTATGGCTCATGTTTGTAATGAGTAAGATTAAGTAATCTCTTATACTTAACACTCTTATCACTCTTTTTGACGAGAATGACTAAAAAAATCCTAAGAAAAAGGCATAAATAACCATCTCACCACTGTTGCCCGCCAATCATAAAATGACATTTGTATGCTTCAGCATAGTAAAAGTGGAATGTCAAAATGCTTAACATCATTGGATATTTCTTTTCTATCTCTTATATGCCTATGCATGATATGCTTATCAAAAGAAAAAAAATATGCAAAGAAAATTAAAAAGCAAAAAGATCAAAGTGCTTTTAAATATGATTGCAAGCTTGTATTCTAGAAGATATAGGAGTTATAGGATGTACCTCGAAAGTGATAATCCCCATCAAACAGTTATGATTATGTGTGAGTTAAAGTGATTTTCTCATATCTCAAATCATCATAACATGTATACACTTATGCAACCTTGCGATGTTTTTCATACACAACACGCAATATTCTTTGCTACTTTGATATATGTGCAGGTATAATGTGATTTGGCCATCATAAGGTTTACATGTGCTAATGCATGCTCACTAAACTGTCTTGACTTGTTTTTGAAATATAAAATTGGTTAGACTTGTTGTGTGTGTGTGTGTGTGTGTTTTTGGGATCTATATGCTTAAAATTTTTTGTTGAAAAATGTTTTTAAGAGTTCCAAAATGTTGTTTAGATCATTGGTTGAGTTGCATGTTTAATTGCATTCATATCTATGTTTTTCGTTTCTTGAAAAACTGTTTTTAAGCAATCTCAACACCTCCTCGACACCTCTCAACACCTGGCTTATCTATCGAGCTCTTCAGTTGATTCTTATTACAATCTTGATACCTCCCGATAGCTAGGTGGATTGATCGAGAAATCTCCTGTCCCTTCGATTCATCGAGCCTGCTTTGCTGTGGACACCTAGACACCTCTCGATAGCTACATCTGTCGAAACTTTTAAAGCTCGACACCTGTCTCGATACCTCTCGACACCTTTATCTGTCAAGATTTACTAAGGTTCTATATATAGGTTCATACACGATTCGGACTTCGTTTTCTCAATCTCTCTCGATCTGTCTGTGGCTGTCCATCTCCCAACACTCACCTCTCTCTCTAAACCTCTTCCTCAAGGATTTTTTGAGCTTAATCAAGTTTTTCCTCACTTGGTAAGTCTCTAATCCCTCTTTTTCATGCATTTCATGTTTTGTAACCTAAGTTTTTGGGATTTTTGCAAAATTTTGGGTTTTTCAAAATCAAAGAGGTTTTTGTAAAATTTTTAGGATGGGTTATGAAGATTTGATTTTAAAAGCTTCATACATTGCATTCCATGTGCATTATAACTATATTTTCATGCATTTAGATGTGTGTTATATATGTTACACTGTTTGTGTGCTAGTAGGTTTGGATTGGGCTGAGCTTATGATGATATTACTGTTGCACGTCACATGCTCATGCATTTTCATGCATACGTACCTTACGTTCAACATATTTGTATATATTTGAACTGTTTGGGACTTTTCTGAGTGTTTTTCTTTCTTCCCCCTTACTCTTTAGTTTACGTTAGTGCGTCAATGACACCTAAACGTAAGTCTGCTCCATCCTGGAACCCTATTCGTTTCGGGGCATCATCGTCTTCTTCTGATCCTACCCTTTCCTCTATTCGATTCTATGATGAGGATGCCAAAAAGGACTTCTAGAAGAACTTTTCTCGACTAGGTGTTCATTCAAAACGTCGAGTCATTTTGTTAGACTTCTCCGACACTGACCTACCCACTGTCATTCACAACCAGGGTTGGGAGTCACTGTGTGATGTCCTGGTCACTTGTCCATCTGTGCTGATCCAGGAGTTTTACTCCAACATGCATGGACTTGATTCTTCAGTACCTCTCTTTCATACTCGCATTCGAGGTACGCGTATAGTTGTCACACCGAAGTTGGTATCTGATGTGCTCTGTGTCCCGAGGGTAGAGCATCCTGACTACCCAGGTTGTAAGGGTCTGAGGATTGTGTCCAAAGACGATATGATCTCTGCTTTCTACGAGTGTCCCTCTGATTGGGGCAATCGTCATTTTACACCATGTTCGACCTTTGCTAAAGGTCCTAGATTCATGAACATAGTGATGACTTTTGTTTTGCACCATCTTTCTCACTATAACCCTATCACAGAGCCTCATGCTTGATTTTTGGTTTCCTTTCTTGAGTATCTCACTATAGATTTTCCTTCACATTTTATTCTTTCTTTTATAGATGTGTATAAGGATACGACGACCCATGATAAGCTTATCTTCCCTTCAGCTATCACGCGGATTTTATGCCATTTTCTATTCCTATTCCCTCTTCCGACCACTTCTCCATTATGTGTGCCATTGACTATGCTACCGTTAAACGGAGCGAGGCACAATTTTGATCAAGGCGATTCAGTACAGCAGCTCCTCCCATTCCTTCTGCTCCATCCATATCCACTCCCTCTTCTACGAGCGAAGTGACACTCAAGGACATTATGGCGAAGTTTCAGTGCATGGATGCTCGCCTCGACACTCTCAATGATGAGTTGTGTCAGGTGAACACCCGTGTTGGCTGCATTGCTCGACGCCAGGCTGAGATGGGCAATTACACCATGCCTTCCACTCTTGTGGCCTCTATTGACAAGAGTGATGACTCCAACAGTGCTGATGATGCTTTTGAGGATGATGCTAATGGAGATGCTAACTCTTCTGATACAGATGAGATGTCTACTTGACACTCTTACTTTTTGTCACTCGTGACAAAAAGGGGACGTAGTTTTGGATATGGAGTAGTCATACTTAGGGGGAGAGTTAGTATAGGACCATTTTGTTAGAGGGAGCGTTGATATTTGAGGGATGTAGTGAGAATTTTATGTATCTTTTTTCTTTTCTTTCTATTTTAGATACATTTATTCTTGTACCTTAGGTCTTGTGACCATTATTGACATACATTGTACTTATTTTCTTTATATGTTGATGTATGTTTTTCTTTCACTTATCTCTCCATGTATTGTTTCTTTTCTTTCTTTATACACATGTTTCTTATACTTGTATGCAATCTATCATTTCTGTTTCACACAAAGATGCCTTAATGTGTTTTGTTTAAAGTGTTTTAGAAATATAGGTTGTCAAAGTCTTCTTGCCATAAACTCTCTTCTTGCAAAGTTTTTCAAGAGTTTGTATTAGGATAGATTTTATTGTACTCAACAAGTGAATATAAGTTGAATGATTTATCACTTCTCTCATATCTCATTTGTTTGTTGTGGTTTTGTCATGGATTGCCAAAGGGAGAGATTGTTAGGACATATGTGATTCACTTATTAGAAACATATGTCACTATTTTATGTAATTGGCTAATCATTTGACAAAACGCACTTTACTTGTATTTGAGTAGATCTAGGATGTATTTAATACTTCAAGAAACCTTGTTTCAAGTTCAAGTGTTAAAACCATGCAAGTCTGTCTAAGATTCAAGCTGAGAAAGTGTCTATCATTAAAGCTCAACAGCTAGCCATCTATCGAGCTTGAAGAGCTGTTCCAGCCCCATCGCTCGACAACAGCTCAACAGATAGGGCATCTGTCGAGATTTATGAAAAACAAAGTTTCAATTCTGTTTTGACTCCAATCCGTGATTGTATGTTTGAGCTTTCTTTTCTCACAACCCTAAACATATAAAATGATTATTTTAAGGGCCGTCAAAGGTGGAACAAGTTGCACAAGTGTTGAGAAAAGTTTGTTCAAGCAAATTGTGACCGAAGACAGAATTTTCCCTAGTTCATCTTTCTTATAAAGAAGTTGTTGTGTTTGTATACTGTAGGGTTTTGTGACCAAGCATCTTCTCGATCTTCATCGCGTGATAAACTAAAGAACTTTGCAGCCAACAACCTTCTCTTGTTAGTAATTGAAGTCGCATACTAGGATCCGCGCAATTGGTTAGTCACGTACTAGGAGCTATGCATTACAAGGAGAGTTTGTCACTATAGAACAAGTCCAATTGTGTATTGGGGTAAGGATTCAACTGTATGTTTGTGTAAGGTACTGGGATTTCTTTACTTGTAACCGCTTGTTATGATAATAGTGAATTCTTGGGAGTGATAACCTTAAAATCACCCGGTGGGCTTTTTGCCGTGTTGGTTTTCCCCATTCGTAAACAAATCACCGTGTCAATTTAATTTTCGCTGCACTTAGTTTAATTGGTGATTTGTTTGTGCTACCATGCGTTTACATGTTAATTTGATTAATTAATAAACTTGGCTAATTAATTTATCACAAAGGGTCAATACGTTTTTGGCCTATCACGTTCTATAAAATTGTCAGAAAGGAAACATTTAACCGTAACACTGAAATCAGTAAATAAAATAGTAACCACTTTAGTTGTCCAAAAATACACTAAATAGGTAGAAACAATAAAATATAGAAATAAATAATTTTTCCACTTATAAAGGCCAACAATAATAAAACAATAGTTAAATATGGAAAACATTAGTCAAACAAAGACATAAACTGTTAAACACTCGGTGGGTGATTCCCATGGGAAACAATAACAATAACCTCAAAGAGGCAACACTGGCCCCAAAGAGCAATGATAACGCTGCACCACACCATAGTAACACTACATCTACCGAAGACCAACACTTAACCCTGTGTTGGCAAAGGTTGCAAACAGTCTAGCTGACCAATTGAAAACATTCTCACTTTATTACCATATTGTGAATGCAAATCATATATCATATAATGAATACCTTTTCAAAAATATAGTTTATGAGTCATTCTTAACATATACAATTTCAAAGAAACTTACAAGAAATAATAAAATTCAGTTATGTATAAAACATTGACAATGATAAAAGATTTTGAAACTTCACTTTTGCAAATATGTATATGTATGTATATGTATGTGTGTGTGTGTGTGTGTGTGTGTGTGTGTGTGTGTGTGTATACATATCTTGAGAGACGTCATGTTCTGAAGTCCTCTTACCTATAGTTGCTAAACCAAACTTCACTTCAATTGTCTGGAATGATGTCAACTAGAACCTAATTAAGGATCAAATAACTCAATAAGGGCAAGTTTCGAACAACCCTAAAAATTCTCTTATAAAACTTTTCCTTAACCACTATGAAGGTTTCGCAATATTAAATCTAACATAGCTTTCTAATATACATCATATCTATTCTAGATTTTATATAATTGTATTATATTCCCTAAAACTAAAATCTATTATACCTATATATATGTGTGTGTACATAGACCATCTGATTACCACCCTAGGACATCTACAAGTGCTTTAACTTATATAGGATGTGATGCTACTCCATGTACATATATTAGGATCTATTTCAAAATCAAATAATGTAATGCATGTCTATAATAACACTTCCATGTATAGGATGTGATGCTACTCCATGTACATATATTAGGATCTGTTTCAAAATCAAATAAAATAATGCATGTCTATAATAACACTTCCATGATAACCTGTACTCCTATGCAACTGTCAGTATAAGTCTAAGACTTCGAAGCAGCCTAGAGACGAAGGTTCCTTAATCAAAGACGTGTTCAAAGATATCAATAAGGCATGCATAATCAGATGTTTACCTCAATACAAATGAATTTGTTGGCTACCTCTAGCAGTGCCACGGTCTTCTATCCTTTCAATTTTGAGAAACCCTAATTCTCTACTCTTAATTTTTTATATGCTAAGAATTAACTCTTTTTTTTTTATTCACTAGTATAAAAGAGGGACCCAACAACTTAAATATGCTTCCATGACTTTAATTCCCAATTAAACTCAAATTAAGGTTTATCTGTTTAGATAGGCTAGAACTCTAAAAGATTTCAATAACACTTAAACTCCTAATCTAAATAGGTTTTAATCTCTTATCATTTTTCCTAACTAATAAGAATGAAGGCTAAAGGTTTAATATGAATTACCCACAAAATAACTCTCCACATTACATCTTCTTTATTTATTTTCTTTGTAGTGATCATAATATAAAATAATATCACCTTCAAAATAAATCAAATAATTCACCAATTCCACTATAGAAGCAATTAAATTAAATTTAAGTGAGGTGAGTGTTACATGAGGAGAAGCAAAAAATTCAAATAAGCGAAGTTCTAGTGGAGATCTCATCCAAATCTCATCAAATTTGGTAGAGCTATGCCAAATTTGGTTTCTTTCATCAATCAAATCAAGATTCATTGGATTTTGAAGAAGGAAACCCACTGTCAATTGCTACAATCATCGACCCAATCAATTTTCAACTTAAGTTTAACTAGATCCTATCAAAATTCCAATTTGGATCCCTTAATGACCAAAAGGAAGGCCTCGAGCACACCATTGTCTCACCATGTTCGACTCCATGTTAATGGAAGGGGGTGACAAGAGAAACAAAAGAATTTATTAAAAAAAATTTAATAGGATGTCTAAGAAAACAAAGGGTGTGATTTTGGGTGTTTTTGAAAAGTAGGTAGCTAAAATATTTTCAGGTGCTTTGATCTGACAAGTAAAATTTTTCAAGCAAACCACCAAAACTGATGACTCAACACCAAAATTGTTACTATCGGAGGTCCAGTGACTGGACCATTAGAAACCAATAGTCAGAGCGGTGGCTTCAACAATCGGACTGTCGACGATCACCATCAAAACGATATATTTGGTGATCAAACTACCAATACCAGTCAACAAAATGGCGTCTTCGATTACTAGTGGTTGCCTAGTCTTTGGCCATTGGATTGCTGACATCAGCATCGATGCAGTGTCTTTGGCCATCGAAATGGCCGCACCGATTACCGGTGAGGTATCTCCTGCTACCAGACCAATGACTAAGCGACCAGGTGGGGAAAGGGAAACCACTATGTGTTTATGGAACATGTTTTACCAAAATTTTAAAGGTAAAACACTTTACAACATTTTATAAAGGATTTTATGGTCAACGGAAAATATTTTACAAGTTTGACTATATTTTACCTGCAAACAAACACATGAAAATGAAAAAACATTTTCCAAAAAATATTTTACATAAAAAAAAGAGCATAAAAGTAGAAAAAAAATTGTTTTTTTCTTCAAAATTTGAAGGAATTTTGCAAAACCAAATGTGAATGTTTTGCTCACAACTATCTGTAACAACTTTAAGACTATTTTAATGTTTGTGTATGCGTGTTCTTTAAAAAAAAATTTATAATAGAAATTATTTATTTGCAAGAAAAATATCAATAAAGAATGACTAAATATGCTCAACTTTTAAAGTAAACATTTTATGTGTCGACTTTAAGTTTATTTCCCCCTCTTTGTTGCTCTCCTTTAAAACAATTGGTTTTTGCTTCTTTTTAAATTAAATTCCTGATTCACAAAGATGAGCTGGAAAAATATTCTAGCAACTACTTGTTTTGGGTTGTATGATGCAAGAGAGCCTCCAAATTTAAGTATTTTAAGTCGTGATTCATTTCACTTATATATATTTTTTGTCTTGCTTGAAAAGAAGAATTTATTAAAGAAAGTCAAACAAAACTCCCCTTGAAATGATTCTCAAAAGAAAAAAGAAAAAAAAAACTCCCCTTGAAATTACAATAAAAATTTTTTGAGAGTCAGACAAAATATCATAAAGGCCATAAAAGGAATTCTTGAGGGACCAGGCAATCAAGCATCCAACACAAGAGGATAATTTTCTTAAGAAATTGGTTGCGTGCTCCTCTTGATGCAAAAAGCCCGTACTTAGTCCAAACTTATATTTTCACTAGACCAAGCACAGTGAGTATCAAGGCATTCTGTGAGTTGCTTACATCTGACATTCAAGGTCCATGAAAAAGGATAACGTTGTTTGCATAGAACATCTTTGGAGCATTGTAGGCAACTTTAACACCTTTTATCACCCCCTAAGCTAATCTTCCTGTTAAAATGCCTCGCTAAAACTTCACTTGCCAAAGGGCTACCTCACACCTTAATTAGAAGGAGAGAAGCTGGAGTAGATACTATTACTACCACTTAATAACAGAGAAAATTAGACAATTGAGATACATTGATGCATCATTTTAACAAATTTCTCACAGAAGCCAAAAGCACTTAGGACTATTAGGATAAAATCTCACTCCAAACTGTCATAAGCATTTTGAAAGTCAAGTTTGATTCCCTAGTAACCTCTCTTCTTCTTTGTGATTTTTGAAGGTATGAACCATTTCTTGTGCAAATACCACATTTTCTGTGATCCACTAGTTTGGCACAAAAGTAAGTTGGGTCGGATCTATCAATTTCCCAAGTAGAGGTTTCAATCTTTGCAACTTTATTTTTGCAATGATCTTATAACACACGTTATATAATCTTATAAATCGGAAGTGATTAAAGAATTTAAAGTTGCAGGTACCTTGCTTCTTAAGGGTGGGAGTGATAAAAGTTTGGGTTTATTTTCTGTAGTAGCCATTCATCCCTAAATACAATAAAATAATAATAATAATAATAATAATAGTAATAATAATAATAATAATATTTTTAAACTTTTTTTTTTATATGAGATTAAAATTCTTTTTTGATACTTACAAAATAAAAATTCTACTCTAACTTAATCTAAGTGTATATGTGTGTGAAGCTCCCTCTTAAAAACTTAAACCCTTTTGGCCTTTCACACCCACAAACACTTATATTTATGAAATGATCACCGCACCAAAAGCACACATTGCTAAAAAAACCTTAATAATGCTGCAATAACTTGGAGGTTTTGAGCAGACTAATCTTCTTCAGCCTTTCTATTTTGTAAGTTAGATAATGTTTGAAACAATTTTAGAAAATAGCATCTCGAGTTTCAAAAAATCGAGATCCACTTAAAAAACTCGACCTTCAAAGACTCGCGTTCTGAGTGGGAAAATGCCACATAGATCTCGAGTCTTTAAGACTCGAGTTTTATGCAAAAAATTTCACCTATAGTGGCGTTTTTAAGCCTTACAGTGACGTTTTAAATCCCTATAGCGGCGTTTTCCTGCAAAAATTTTTGTAAGTACCAGGTTTAGGGTGCCCTATAGTGGCGTTTTTAATCCCTATAGTGACGTTTTAAAACCATATAGCGGCGTTTTTTGCAATTTATGGAAATCGAGTCTCTAAAACTCGATTTTCAGCGCAATTTTTTTTCTCCAAATCGAGACTTAAAAACTCGAGTTCCATCTGGAACTCGAGTTTTAGATACTCGAGATGTTATTTTTAAAAATTGTTTTGAAATATGATAATTAACTAAATTTTTTAATATTTATTGTTATTTTTAAAAAAAATTCCAATAACTTGGTTTTCACAGTTGATCAATAGTGTTTGTAAGATAAGCTTGACATCCCATCACCTTGCATAGCTCCTCATTTTGTCTCTCAGATACATGAGCCAATTAGATTCTCCAGGTTTTAAGGAAATTGGGGCTGATCTGATTGGAATAGTCATCAAATTGATCTATGAAATAATCTCCTATATCCTTCTTATTCTCTAACCAAGCTCCATCTTCTTGTTTGATCTCAGTGATGAAGTTTTCCCTCTTAATTATCATTGCTTCTCTTTCAAGATTAGCTTTTGTGGGCTTTGCAAGCTGTAAATTTCTTTACTTTTCCTTTCTAATTCTTTGATCCTGGATTGCGTCTAGCTAAAACACATTCTATTCCATCTCCTCAATTCATGTTTGGTTTGCCTTAGTTTCCTTAATTGAAGTCATTTAGGCCCTCAACCTGCAGTTTTTGCCATGCATTCTCTACCACTCCTATACTTGCTTCTTCTTTTGCCCACATAGCTTCAAATAGGATCGACCGAGATAAGAAGCAAAATCCATACGTGTATTCAAAAGGATAGGATTTTGACGGCTGAAGCGAAAACTCGCCCCTAGCCACCAAAGAAGCCACTGATGGTGCACATAAAGGCTAAGATAGGCAAAGAAATGTAGACCCACAAAGGGCTAGATGACCTACAAATGAAAAAGGGTGCCCACATGAAATGAGTGGCACATGGCCCACAAAGGGATGTAGATAACCCACGGACGGGCAGAGACAAGCACCTCTCAGAGCAAAGCTTGCGAGATTGGCGGAGAAAAGCTTGAGCGCACGATAGCAAATGGCGCTTATTGTGCACCTAAAGGAAAAGGGTCTTTGTGCAGCCCTAGTAAATAACTTGAAATGGACAAAAGGGAGTTCTAATAAATCTAAATTGATCTCTAACCGATAAGGTTCGTTGTATGAGTCCTTTTTCCAAACCAGTCAAGGATTTTTAGGTCAATTACATGGATTTTGATCCATTCACTCTCTAGTCTAGTCTTGTAAGTTATACCATATTTGCAATCTCTTGTTTTTGAATCATCATGGTAAAGATCTAGATTATTTGAAGGATATCATCACGCACCCTTGGTGTAATGGTCATTTCACAATTTTAAGTGTTTATAGGAGTGTGGAGGATAGAGGTCGGAGTTCAAGTTTTCAAAAGGGAGCTTTACACATATTCACTTATATTAGGTTAGAGTAGAATTTCTATTTATCTCATATATATATATATATATATATTTTTTTTTTTTTAAAGGATATCATATAATTGTTACAAACCCCTCACATTCCATGCTGCATAATTTTTGAAGAATTTAAACATAGAACAAAGTTTGGTCCAAACATGGTTGGAAACTTAGGCTTCAATTCATAATGGTTGGAAACTTGGGTTTCAATTCATAATAGCACGTGACTAACTTAAAATGGTTGTATAGAATCACCTGAGTGTGATTAAGTAAGTCATATGCATTGTACACGAGAGGAACACATGTCATCTTCTTACTATGGGTTGAAGCCTAAGAATATGTGTAAGGACTCAATTTGTAACAACCCCAAAATGGTATTGGGTTCGTACGTTAAGGGCCCAAACAATATAATTTGTAGAGCGTGGGCTAAAAGGCTAGGCCTTAGTCACCGAACAGTGGATGGTCATGGTACTCATACAGAGGTGAACTATCTTTGCTCAAGAAGTCTTTCTCCTCGGCATGGCCTGAGAGGCTCTGGTTCTTGGCCTTTTTTCCCAGCCCCTTTTCTGGATTGCTTACTTCTCTTTTTATATTAGCATTTACCCTTCCTCCAACGTCCACGTGTAGGTTTAGCTTTCCAAGGCTGATACTTGTCCCATCAGCCCATACCCAAAGTGGTTGGGGGTGGTTGTAAAAGCTGAAAAGCATTGCTCTGTTTGGCGCAGAGTATTTAATTTGCAGTAATGGCAACCTTTCCTTTGTCCTTTGTCGCCATATTGTCCAGGGGTCCTTTCTCCATCAATGTGGAGGTGTTCAGTTTCTCCTTAAACTGTTCCTATACCATACTTGCCCTTTCTTTCAGGAGCGCGTTGGAATGCCGAAGACAGAATCATCCTCAGCTATATCTCTAGGCCATTTGGACTTTCACTATATGTCCTCGACAACATCCCTCCTCGGCTCAGTCCTTGGGCCCTAAAGCAAAGTGGGCTGGGGTCACAAGTTCTCTGGCCCCACAATAGCCCCTCAAAATCTTACTGTCCAGCCCCTCGGACGGAGAGGAAGGTTTTGGTTACGTCGGGCCTATGTCACGGCTTGCCAAGCTTTGTCCTTCATTAATGTCGGTGTCTCTTCATTTGCCTGGGAAATGCTCTTGGTTATGAGACATTCCTTGAGTTTTACTTACGTCGGGCTTTTGCCGTTTCAGTACACGAGGCGTGTCTTTAATAAGTTCCCTTTACGAGGCAACACCAATCCAACGGTTGTAGACGGCATTGGGAGTTGAGTGGGAATTATCTCGTTTATAGCTTTTCTTGAAAACCTGTACAGATTAAATGCCACCAGACTTGCCTTCCATATAAGAAGCAAGGTAGGAGGTCATTTCCTTTACGTACAAACCCCTCAATCTTTTCAAATTCCTAAACCACCTGCTGTGCTCAAAGTCCTCACTGCCATTAGGATTAAGCCTTAGGGAGTGATATGGTTGGGGCGAAAATGGGGGTGAAGGAACCACACCCTCTCCAGAAGTACTAGGTCTCTCCGAGACTCAAGATGGCCCGATCAGGGCAAGGGAGACAGAGACTCAAAACATTTCTCCCCCTTGACGAGGCGGGAAAGAAGCCTCTTCTTCCTTTAGCCAAAATCTGAATCAGGTGCTGGTCGCATCAGATTTTTGGTGCAATAGTACTGGGGTTGCTCATCGTCGGTACCATCCGCTCTCTCTCAAGCGCTGCTAACATGGCACTGGCCTGATGAGAGTCAGAGCTGGCACGGGGACTAGGCATCCCCGCTTCCTCCTTCTCTGGTGCCTCCTTTTGCCTCCGCTTCTTCTTCTCTTCCATCACTAGGGGCATCCTGGTGCTTCTGTTTCTTCTTCTGCTTCTTCTTCTGCTTCTTCTTCCCTTCCATCAATGGGGCCATCCTGACATGCTTGGTCGCTACTAGAGCAGAATTTTGAAGGATGTATCACTCCCTTGTATCTTTTTCCTTTTTGCCTTTCTTTTTGCTTCTGTAGTTAGCTTCTGATATAGGCTTGCTTAGACCCCTCATTGTACGCTGTACTATTTCTTTATCTTAATAAAAGATGATTTTATTTTATTCTACGTATTCTTTCTTTTCTGCAATAGTTATATTGTAAATGGATGTGTTTTTTTTTTTTTGGTTTTTTTTTTTTTTTTGAATGACACTTAGGGTCGAAACCCTTGTTAACAAAAAACTATTATTTTGAATTATTGAGACTAACAAGCACAATAATGTCGACCTGAAAAAGGTTATACATACAAGACTAACCGAGATAACAGTTGAACGCTCTGTATTGCGTATGAGGTGATTATCCGAGGATGGGTAACCCAAAATGAACTATCCGAGAAGGTCGCCGAGCGCTAGGGTGCTTTGCCACGTTCCTGACAACATTCATAGCCTTAACCATTTTTGGCATCCAGTTCGAGGATCGAGGTATGATTGTACCGGGCCTAAATACTCGTTTACATTAGTTTCCTTAGAGCTGGGGATCCGAGGACAGGACGGGATTTCCATTTTGTCTAAGATTTAATCCATTTTCTAATGACTAATCTCCCCATAGGTTTAAGTCCGAGGACCATGCAATACCTTGATTCTGTCCAAAACTTAGAATTTTCTTTAAGTAGTTGGTTTCCCCATAGGTTTGAGTCCGAGAACCATGCAATACCTTGGTTCTGTCCAAAATTTAGAATTTTCTTTAAGTAGTTGGTTTCCCCATAGGTTTGAGTCCGAGGACTAAGCAATACCTTGGTTCTGTCCAAAAATTGGATTTTTCTTTAAGTAGTTGGTTTCTCCATAGGTTTGAGTCCAAGGACCATGCAATACCTTGGTTCTATCCAAAACTTAGAATTTTCTTTAAGTAGTTGGTTTCTCCATAGGTTTGAGTCCGAGGACCATGCAATACCTTGGTTCTGTCCAAAACTTGGATTTTTCTTTAAGTAGTTGGTTTCCCCATAGGTTTGAGTCTGAGGACCATGCAATACCTTGATTCTGTCCAAAACTTAGAATTTTCTTTAAGTTTGGGGGATTAGCCCCTCGGTCAAGGTGTGGGGCGTTGACATGACGTTGGAAGCTCCTAGAACTGTCCACGCCACTAGCGCTTCGAAGCGTAGCCCCTAGTGGAACTTTATATTAGGGCAAAAACAACAGGCTGCTGGAAGTGATGGAGAAGCTTTCGTAGGCCCTTGTTTGACAGGAGCTCAATCCACTGCCTGTGCCAACACACAAGCCTTCCCATAGACGGTGCCAATTGTAAGGACTCAATTTGTAACAACCCCAAAATGGTATTGGGTTCGTACGTTAAGGGTCCAAACAATATAATTTGTAGAGTGTGGGCTGAAAGGTTAGGCCTTAGTCACCGGACAGTGAATGGTCATGGTACTCATACAGAGGTGAACCATGTTTACTCAAGAAGTCTTTCTCCTCGGCATGGCTTGGGAGGCTCTGGTTCTTGGCCTTTTTTCCCAACCCCTTTTCTAGATTGCTTACTTCTCTTTTTATATTAGCTTTTACCCTTCCTCCAACGTTCACGTGTAGGTTCGGCTTTCCAGGGCTGATACTTGTCCCATCAGCCCATACCCAAAGTGGTTGGGGGTGGTTGTAAAAACTGAAAAGCATTACTCTATCTAGCGCAGAGTATTTAATTTGCAGTAATGACAGCCTTTCCTTTGTCCTTTGTCACCATATTTTCTAGAGGTCCTTTCTCCATCAATGTGGAGGTGTTCAGCTTTTCCTTAAACTATTCCTATACCATACTTGCCCTTTCTTTCAGGAGCGCGTTGGAATGTCGAAGACAGAATCATCCTCGGCTATATCTCTAGGCCGTTTGGACTTTCACTGTATGTCCTCGGCAACATCCCTCCTCGGCTCGGTCCTTGGGCCCTAAAGCAAAGTAGGCTGGGGTCACAAATTCTCTGGCCCCGCAGTATGTTTGTTTGGAGGGATTTTAGGGAATAAGATGATAGAAAATTGAGGAGATAAAATATTTTTAGTGGATGTTTGGTTAGGAGGGAAAGAATTCCCTCAGACTCACCAAAATATTTTCTACCCAAAATGAGAAGAAAATTAAATAACCCGTGTGACGAAAAATGTCACATGGGTTATTTCATTTCTTTGCCAATTGCTTTTTCTTTTTCTTTTTCCTTTTGATTTTTTTGCTTTTGTGACGGTCTCTCCATGTTACCACAAGTTTCCCTTTTTTTATTATTATTATTATTATTATTATTATTTTTTGCTTTTCTTGTGCTTCTCATTAGTGCTTTTTTTTTTTCTTTTTTTTGCTCATCTTCCTATGGCTTGTGCTTTTTTTTTTTTAAATGAAGTGTACATAAACACTTTTTTTTTTATTTAATGTGGAAATAATTATAAATTTATACCAACTTCATTTTTCATTCTCTCATTTTTCTTCTCAACCAAACAAATAAAATTAAATTTCTTCTATCCTCCTATTTTTCTATTCCTCCCCATTTTTTTACTCCAATCAAACGGACCCAAGACTCTAAATATTTTTGGAGCTAAACTTTGTCCACTGCCACAAAAGTTGTGATATAAAGATACATTAAGATGATTTAGGATTGGAATATGTGAAAGAAGACTAGCAAAAAATATAAAATACATTCGATCTTATCTTGCTTGTTATCAATACACTTGGATCTGTATCCAAACAACTCCATTTGAGCTGCAAAAAAAAGAAGCATAGATATTTCACTTTTCTTTTTTTTTCTTTTTTTTGATGAACTGCTGATATTTCACAAACTAAGGAGCAGTAAAATAACGAATAAATGATAATAGTAAACAATTTCTGATTAATATTTTGTTATCTGCATATTCAAGGCATCATATACGCCGAGCTGTTAAAAGAATGGACTCAAGCAACCTTCAATCACCTTGTACATCAATTACAGAGCCGAGTACATAGCCGCTCAACCTGGGAAGCATTATTATCTGACAACAAATAAACGCCACTTCTTCCGTTGCCTATGCATGTCAAGTTCAGTTGGTTTCCAATTTGGGTTGACTGCAATAACATTATACATTATATCAATATCAATAACATATGCGTACCTCCCCCTTCTCCCAGGAAAAAGAATAGTAGCAGCATCTCTTACCTCACAGTACATTTTATCTGCTTTGCATTTCCACCTTGAGGTAGGGAGACAGCTCATATATTGGCACCAGGAGCAGTAATCATTCAGATTAGTCCCTCGTAGGAGTGTAATTAGACCAGCAGTATACCTGTCAAAATTACAAAATTTCAATTTAGAGAACACCACGATCTTTTTTTAAATAATAATAATAAGTAAATTCCATGGCCTAATAATACCAGGCACTTATGAGAAATACAAATCCTCTGTACCATTTTTTGTGAACTATTTTATGTTCCACTAATCACAACTTGTCATGTATTGATTTTTTTTACATTTTAAACTTCAGTTATTTTATAAGGAAAGTAAAATCAATACCTGGCAAGTTGTGATTAGTAAAACATATAATGGTACACAATGTGGTACAGGGGATATGCATTCACTTATGAGATAAACTTCATAATATCACCATAATCGCAAAATACATATAGTGTGTGTTAATTTGCAATGCCTTCATCCAACCAATCCAATTAGGCAACATGATTCATGAATCTAACAATTAGCTTAAAGCAGTTAGGTAGGCTATCTGCCGATGATTGAAAATATTTCTATATGACATAGTTAGAATCTCAACCAATGGAGAATTTTAACTTTCCAGAGGGCAGCCTATTTACCTCTTACAAATCTTATATTACACACGTACAGAAAATAAGTAATGCACCCTTTTACCATCTCCAACCACAAATAGCACAACCCAAAAATCCTACCCAAGACCACGCAAGGAAAACAAGTAGTGTGCAAGGGTTAAAGTAATGCATATACATCAGAAAACAAGTAATACACCCCTTCTACCAACTCCAAACACAAAGAAAGATGTAATCCAAAAAAACTCCCAAGCTACCCTTAAACTACGCCAAGAAAACAAGCAATGTGCAGGGAGTACAATCAGATACATAAAATCGACATATAAACAAAGGATTCTAGGAACATACCCAACAACCAATATTATCAGAGAGAGAACCCACAGTATATACTGATATGTCTTGTGTTTAGATTTAACAGTTGTTGAAATAGATCCAGGAGGAGAATTCTTTTGGCTAACCCATCCAAACTGAGGGCGAATCAAGAACACAAATCCAAGAAGAAAGCCAGAAAGAAATCCTCCAATATGAGCAAAATTATCAACATGTGGTAGGATTCCAACTGCTAAATTTATTATGATGATGACAATAAGAGTCAACAAGGCAGCTAACTGCACATAAAAATTTGAAGGTCTGAGATGATTGGGCCACAAAAGGCTAATCCAAAAGAAGTCAATATTCATTAGGAGGCTTTGCCAAAATCAGAGAACTCTATTTACCTTATTTGCATATATTGTCCAATTTGTAATTAGCTCCGAAAGCATGCCTCCTAGTAAGCCAAAAAGTGCACCAGAGGCACCAACAGAGATCCGCGATTGAATAAAAAGAGCCGACATCAAACTCCCTCCGAAACCAGATATGACATAAAGTAACCCAATTCTAACTATATGACAAAAGATAGAAAGATATTAGAATTTCAAACTATGAAGGCAAAATAATTCTTCATTGAATGACTAAAGCAGTTACACAAAAGAATTGAGATATTATATTTCATATTTTCTATTATTATCTTCCCAGCATGATGTTTCTTACAAGGGGAAAAAATCTGTCTTGGAATATTTCCATTTTTCAGGTAGTACATTTGCAAGATCTACATATGTGTGCTTGTTTTAAAAAAATTTCAACTAAATGGAATTAGTCCAACAAAATGTTTATAGAGCCTGATAACACACTCCACCATAGACTAACTTCCTGAATCCTGCCTAAGTTTACATAATTCTTACTATCTCTCTCATTGTTGTCTGCAACCCTTATATTCCTTGAAATCTATCAAACATCCATGGTCATAGTTTTATACAAGTTATAAATCAACACTAGGATCAATTGTCCACCTATCTAGGATTAAAATTAAGTGAATACAATGCAAACAAATCTGAATCTGATTGTAATTTGTCTCAAGCCATCAATGTACAAAATTGCAACTAGTTTTATATAATCATAAGGGTTTCTATTGGTTTGATAATAACTCTCAAGTCACATTTATTAATAAAGGATAATTTTGATTATTGTCAAATATCACCCCTTCCATTTCTCCATGTATGGAACATTTTTCTATAACCTGCCCCTGAAATTCTGCAACTTTGATTTTAAGAACAAATTGACACACAATTACGATTCCAAATCTATCAGATTGAGGTTGATGTTATAATTTGAGAGTTCAATTCCAATGCCATGTACCAAAGAGACTAGAAGAAACAAATTAATCAGGGATATAGTAGTGAACATCTTTAACAGATACAGATTCATGCTAATATAATTGATGATATACAATTGAAATACACATGAGAACAAATTTGAAGATGAGAAGGGATGTATACCAAACCCAAATTCTTGCTCAAGTCGAATTCCAATGAATATAAGACTCAACATATTGGCAAGTATATGGAAAACTCCAGCATGTAGCCATATACAAGTGAACAAGCGCCATGCCTGGTGCTCATGGACCACTTTATCCACCTCAAGAGCACCCATCTTCATTAACCTGAAAAAGTAAAAACAAATCAGCGCATGATCGATATAAAACACTAAAACCCTTCTGCAACCCCTATAATTGTGACCTACACAGATTTATCCACAACTAATAGATCAATACCAAGTCAAATCAAAGATAACTACACCATTAGCAATTATCACTTAAAGGGCGCATGTGTGCATCCGCTAACACAAGTTAACAGTGTGATTTAAAAAAAAAAAAAGATTGAATCATATTAACCACAAAGAAGAGAATTAGCTACTTCCAGTCTAGATTACTTGAATTACATCAACATAAAACCAACCAACCAGGTTTCAAAGCAGTTAAAACTATTTTTGTCCACTGGGGGCCATTTTGCCTTCTCCTTACCCTTAAGTAATCAAGAATCCATCCCAGGTTTCTTGATCGCTCACAAGAGATGTTACCAACTGAGCAAAGTAACACCCACTTAAACTCCCTTATTCCTTGGTATAGGCAAGATCCCATCTCATGTACTTAATCAATTGAGCAAACTAACACCACTTAAACCATGATAAGAAACTTTATCATTTGAGCAAACTAATACCCCTTCCCTTCCTTGGTGTAGGTGAGATTCAATCCCAAGTCTCTCATCAAATTACAAGAGACTTTACCATCTAAAACACCCTTCCCTTCCTTGACATAGTAAGCGAGATTCAAACATGGGTCTCTCTTGATCTCTTGTCCAATCACAAGAAAACTTAACAATTGAGCAAACTGACTAAATACCCAGCTAGCTTTTTACTGTCTAAGCACAAATCCCAAATTCCCAAGTTCAGTAGTTACATTACATACATTAATAATATTATGACACCCTATTACCAAACCATTAACCAGCATTATTACACTACAACTCAAAGCAACCAAAATGTAATATTGAGAGAGAGAGAGGAAGTTTACGTGTTAGAAGAGGGACCAAGAAGAGGATTGTCTTTTAAGGTCTGGAAAGCGAATCTGCCGAAGAAGGTAGCAATGCAAGGAGGTGAATTCTCCGGGCAATTGTTCAAATACATTGTGATCACGAACACCACAAAGTTTATCCCCACAAATGTCGGCACCAGCCACGGCACCCACCGCCTGAACGGCCTGAACTCCTCCCTACTCGCCTCCGCCGCCGCCGCCGCCGCCGTCCCCCGATTCTGTCTCTGCCTCTGCCCATGCCCATGCCTGTGCCCGTGCCCATGCCTGTGCCCATGCCGATGCCGATGCGGCTGAGGCTGAGGCTGAGACGACGCCGTAGTAGAAGGAGTGGGACCCACGCTATCTGGGTGGACCGAGTTGTCGCCACGGCGTGATGAATGGACCTTAATCTCGATCTGGTCCGTCGTTGGGGAGGACGAGGACTCTCTCCTCCCCATCACAGCCTTTGGGTCTATCCGACGATGAAAATAGATGTATTATACTTTGATTTGGTTTCACTTTTTCAAAAGAATGTGTTTTCTTAAATTAACTGAGGCTTGGGAAAAGTTTTTCCCATTTGGTGTGAGTTAAAAAGGTAAATAGTTGGGAATGTGATTTGAGAATCTAGCTGTGGGAGTTGTTTCACAACGAATGATTCATTGGGAAATCATGAGAAGGTGAGAGAGTGAGTGAGTGAGAAAGAGAGAGAGGTTTGTAGTTTGTTTGTGAAACAGATGCAAAGGGATGGATGATGAACATTAAACGCGGGGTTTTTTTTCATTCTTATTCTTGGTTTGGAATTGGAGGGGGAACAGCTTTCACCAATACCAACTCAAATTTCTGTATTTCTGTTTGGTTTGGTAAACTTTCGTTGTGCCAAATCAATGTTCTCTTTCTTTTTTTTTTTTCTTTTCTTTTCTTTATGCGTATATATTCTTGATTTGCAATGGGAAGGGGAATTACTTTTGGGTTTAGTTTGTTCTGTTTCTGATGTTCCACGAATTCTATGCTACAAACGTAGGACTAGTATTTTATATCAGGGACATCACCACATGACATCAGATTTGTGCAATTGTAGTTTGTACCTAGTTCCTAGTTTCCTACTACGTACACACCTTCGGAGGACCAATAATTGTATTTGACTGATAGATCCACCGGTATAGTGCATAGATGGTATGAGATATCGACACGACATAATATGTTTTTTAATTTCCATAATCATAAAGAAAATTATCTTATCTTTTCAATTGTATTCTTTTTAGATCTTGATAATTGTTAAGAGTTTTATAATTTAATCTGGATATTTTCAAAAATATCCAAATTCAAATCTCCTACTCTTGTTTCGAGAGGAAGGGATCCTTTCAGGGGCGGCCCAACATAATTTGGGATCTAAGGTGAAAAATTTATGCGGGGCCTTTAATATGTAAATATTAATTAAATAAAATTATTTAATACTAATCAAATTAAGGTTAATTTAATGCATTAAATACATAAATAATACCAACTAGACTAATGTTAATTTTATATAGAGAATTGAATATCATAGTTGAATTATAAATATTAATAAAAATGAATAAAAATATATTGCGATTGAAAAATATATTTTATTTTGGATATAAGAGGATGCATAGTTAAATAAAGTTGTAATCTAATTTTTAATTTTATATTTTGATTTTAAGAGAGAGAGAGATAGATATTATTTGGTGTATGGTTTTGTAGGATATTAGTTTACAAAAATCAAAGTCTCAAACTATTAGGGGAGATTAATCTATAATTGATGATTAAACACATTTGCAATATCTTTTTGAAATATTTTAGGGTTTCAATTGAGTTAAGATTCTATTGGTCTTTTACTTTGAGAGTCTTAATAGAAATGAAAAAGAAAAATGCACTAATTAAAAGCACTATAAAATGTTCAAAATATAATGTGATATTGTCTCTCATTGATGAACTTCATCAATTTAACTAATGAGTGTTTATATCACGTTTTTTGTGATTAATAACATGACAATTTGTAAGTCAATAGTAAAATTTGTACATCACTTATAAAAAAAATGTACAACCTTTAGAAAATATATATAATTTTATAAAAATTTAGGCCTTTAACTATGAAAAGTGGGGCCTTTTTTCTCAAGAAAAATTTTGTATTTTTGTGGGGCCTTAGGCCTAGGCCTAACTTGCCTAGGCCTTGAGCCGGCCCTGGATCCTTTATCCCCTTTATCCATATGGTGTATGCTAATAACACTAGAAATGACTTGATGAGGGAGTGAAACAAGTTCTACAAACGAAGAGAATTGATCCAAGATTTTTTGGCTTGGAAATCTTGGAACATGTTATGTGCACCTAGAAACAAGGGACAACTAGGTTTTAGGAAAATTAAAGAATTCAACCCAGCTCCACTTGCAAAGTTAGCTTGCATGTTACAAAGTACGGTTTATGCATAAATTTGCTAAGAAGTAATTACAAAGTGAGAGATAACTGGCTTAAGAAAATCCCACCAAAAGTAGTTTCTCCACTCTGGAAGGGAATTGCCAAGCAACTGATATGCAACAGGGCATGTTTTATCATTGGAGATAGGAGATATATGATTTCAGGGAGGACCCATGGATCCTATGGACAAATGGTTTTACCGTTTTAAACTAATTCTTAAGAATGAGCCATTGACAAAAATCCTATACAAGTGGCAAAAAAGGCATTGGTTTAAGAAATATTTTTAGAAACTTTTTATGGGAAAAGAATAAAAGCAACTAATTTTTTTACAACTTTTTATATTTCCCATGAAAATGATATCAAAACTATTATAAAATTGTTCATTAACAAATGCCCTAAGGATATTCATTAACCAAACCCTAATTTTATTTACTACTAACAGTAATCGAAATTATTTTCATTTTTTGCATTTAATTCCCTTAATTTCTTCCAATCCCCCCCCCCCCCCCAGCCAATCCTAATCAGATATTATGGAGGTCAAATTCTTATCAAATTAATTAATTTTGACAAAAATCAAGGGTGCATTAATGTGTGATGGTAGGATTAATCATGTGTGTGCATGCTTACCATTAGTTTTTGGGGGCCTTTAAATGTTTTGGCACAAGAATGGACTAATTCTACCTATATCACTTGGTTTATGTTAAAAAGTGTGTGGATTTCCATAGCCTAAGAAGTTAGTCCATTCAAGGCATCATGTGAGTGAAATTGAGATTTTTTTTTTTTTTTTTTAATAGATAGGCATCATGTAAGAAGGCCATAAGTTATTCCTTAACCTGGTTTTGCTATATCAATTCAGATGCTAAGAACCTGGCGAAAGGAGTTGCAGCCACTTTCTTTCAACAAAGTACATTTAACCCTGTGACCCTCTCCTCAAATCTGTGTGTGTTGAGAGGAGGTTTGGGGATTTAATACTTTAATCAAGATTTTTGCAAGCATTCAAAAGGAAGAGCACGTAGACAGAATTGTACCCTCTAATGTCAAAAGACACGCAGACATATCAAGGGAAATATCAAAGCACAATAAGTTAGAAACTAGTACACCATGAAATCTATGTTATCTTCGCTTTCTAGTGCTTCTGTTTCTTGGGTGCCTAGACATGCTAAGATGGCTGCTCACACTCTAGCTAAGTGGTCTTTATCTTGTAATTTTTTTGGTTCCTTTGATTTAGGCAACTGCCCTCCCTGTTTTGGTTTGGTTATTAGGGAGGAAGCTTGCTCTTGATTGTAGTTTTCTGTGTGTTGATAATGTTTGTCTTGTCAACAAAAAAAGTACACCATGAACCCCAACAAAAAAGCACTTATGCACTATGCATACAGTTAGCTAAGGAAACTGTTGAAAGTGGGTGTCAAGAAAAAAAAAAGGGTGTTGTTTAATAAATACTTCACAACAAATGCAATCCATCCAAAGCAACCCTTTAAGAAAATTTTTGAGTGAATCTCAATTAGCGGAGTTATGAAGATAAGGTTGCTAGCATTTATAAGCTACATGATTACATCTGAACCATTCATTGCTTCATATGATGCCAATTAACTTGCGTGTCTCTATAAATTCTAACAATTCCACTTCCTTCTTAACGGTTATCTTTAGCTATTCATCCTCCAAAAACTAGATAAGGTTGGTGGCTTCATGTAGGGTCATATGCACCATTCTATCACCAACGGCAATCCAAATTTCCCTGTCAATCAAATAAAGCTATAAAAGGTACCATATTTCATACAACGTTATATCATGTAGTTCATTGCCAAAATTTATATTCAATTCTGCATCTGAGAATTAGAATTCAGGTATACAGATCGAAATTTTATAGGCAATGACACTTTCTATCAAGATTTGTATGAGTTCCAAATTTCATAATAATGCTGGCCATTTTATCTTCAGTACTTCACACTTTTATCAAAGGTGATAGTTTTACACTTACTTTACTTAATTTTTTAAAAAACAAAAAAGGAGAAGAAGGATGAGAACCATGTGATGAGTGCTATAAGAACCTTTCAATATCATAGTGCAGAGACCGTGTCCTGATGAGCTCACTTCTTCGGCCGTTATATACAATTTCTTTCCCCTCAATCGTAGCAGCTTTTCCTTTGGTTTTTGTTGTAGGGAAATCAACTGTTCTAATTTTGCCATAGAAGTCTTGCTCATCAGCAGAGGAATTATGTGCAGGCTTAAGTTCTGATATGCAGACCCTTTGGCATTTGAAGCATAATGAATTTCATTACCAAGCTTCAACCTAGAACTACTGCAGCCATATTAGAGTTTATAATCATACAGCATACCGGGTCTTCTTCTTTTTTTAATTGGATAGTTGGAAAATGTAAGATTTGAATCCTAGACGTGTCAGTTAAAAACACCAAGAAATACCAATTATACCACGTGCTCTGGTGGGTCAGTTTTTACGTAAACTAGATGTAAAACTAAAACAAAAGGATAAAGAAATGATCAACGCGCTAACAAGCTTTATTAAATATTCGGTGAAGTACAGAGAAGAACAGCCGCTTTGTAAGGATGAAACTCAGCAAATTTTTGCCAACTTCAGCCAGTTTCATTTCTGCAAACTGCTTCTGTGGTAGAAGTTCAAGGCATAGATTTGTGCAAAGAAATAAATGATTGGTCAATATTGACCATTTCAATTTTATTCTTCTTCCCTATTCATATTAATAGTCCGTTGAAATTAAATGAATCTTTTTTTGGTTGAAAACTTTCTTCATCATTAGGAAAGTTCTGATTATCAAAGATTCAAAATGTTGGCTTTAAGAGTGTGCAAAAAACCCACCGACCTGCCAAACCCGATCCAACCCGACCTATCGAGTTTGGTCAGTTTTTAAGGCTTGGTGGGTTGGGTTAGGTTACAAAATTTTTTTTTATAGCAGGTCAGGTTGGGTTTGGGTCATAAAATTACAAACCCATCAACCCCGATCCGACCCACTCATATTTAATATATATTTTATATTTAATAATTTTTTTAAAAATCAATTGTAGGGCACTTTTATATATATATATATATATATATTATATTTAATAATTTAAAAAAAAAAAAATCAACTGTAGAGCAGTATTTCCTCAGTTCCTCCTACTAATACTAATTTAATATATTTATATATATAATATTATATAATTAATAATTTTTTTTAAATAACCAGTTCTTCCTATCTATATAGAAGCTAATTAGTTCACACAAATCCTAATAAATTACTATTGTTGTTTAGTCATTAGTGTTGTTTGCCTTTAAGGAGTTGCATTGATACTAATCTTTAGGTTTTTTTAATATATTAATATTAATATTTTTTTCTACTCAATTTAATAATAATGATTAAAAAAATTTGTCAAACCCATGAGTTCAACCCGACCCATGTGGGTTGGGTTGGGTTGGGTTGAATTTTTTTTGACCCACCATGGTGGGTTGGGTCAAAAAATCCTCTTAACTCGACCCATGCACACCCCTAGTTGGCTTCCTTTCATCTAAAAAATAAAAAATGTGAGCTTCCTTTTCTAATACGGAACTTTTTTTGTTGTTGTTTTTAATCCAGCCAATGATATGCACAAATCACAATCCCAAGAAAATAAAATCAAGAAGTCATTATTATCACTATACTTTTTTTTTTTAACTAGCATTAAGCTAATGCAATGCACTTCTTAATTAAAATTCATATGTAAATAGTTTTTTTTTATTAATTTACTTAAAATTAGATAATAGAATAGATAATAAAAATAAATGAATATTTTACTTTTAAGTTATATAATAAATACATATTGTGTGAAACTAATGTATTATAAAATGTATGTGTGTGTGTGTATGTATGTATATATTGAGTTTTAAGGCTCAATTTATCAATGGATTCCAATTAGCTCAACTGGTAAAGTCTCGGCTATGGATTTGGATCCAAATGACTTCCCTAGAATTTTTTTTTGCAAAAAAAAAAAAAAATTAAATAAAATAGCTATCATAAACTTTATAATAAAAAAATGCAATAACATCAATGCCTTACAAAGAATAAGAAAATAAAATACAAAAAAATGTTAATTGAAGAAAATGGTTTCAAATTATTGGAAAGACATCCTCTAGCAATATGTGTAAATCATTTTCATCTTTAGCAAAACTAGTTGGTTCGTTTGCTATCTCAAGTACATCGGTTCAAATCCTATTACCAAAAAAAAAAAAAATATATATATATATATATATATATATTAAAGTTATGCAATTTTTCACATAAAGAAAAAGGAGATTGAAAGATTAAACTTGCTTAATTACCCAAGAAGATCTAACCAACCAGATATAATAAAGACCAAATAAAAAGTAACTTAAATGAAGTATTGAAAAGAAAGAAATATAAATCAACACATAAACTTAAAGTTACAGTGGAGTTCCTATTACAATTTTTTTTTTTGAGAGAATGAAGTCTAATATATGTGCAAATGCAATGTTAGCACAAAGAGTAAAAGAAAAAACAAAAGATAACAACAACTAAGTTCTTGTATTTATCTAAAAAATTGGTAGAGATGCTGTGGTGAGCCTTTTTGCAATTGTGAGCTGGGCTACCTCCTGCCATACTAAGGCCCAAAGGTTCTGGGTAGGAGAGTCAAGATTGGCTTGGCTGCAACATACCCCAAACCAGCTTGTGCGCAAAATAAGGTCCTTTTGCTAAAACTTTGGTGACATGCCCATGACAGAGGAAATTGTTACAAAAAAGTTATGGCAGGAAAATATAATATAGCAACAATAAAAGGGAGTATGCTTACTATCAACCGGAAAGCAAAAAATATTGAATGAAATAAAAGGTAAAGCAATGCAGCAGTATAAATGCAATATAAATAAGATGATAATAACAAGAGAGAAATAACACCAATGCTTAATCAATAAAAAGAAAGAAGAAGTGGTTAGTCTGCCATGCTTGGTTGTCTTACGGGGTTAAGTCCAAGAAGGGAACCACTTCTTCAATGTGGGTAACCTCACAAAGAGATTCTGCCATGGAAATTACCCACTTTGAGAGAATGGGCATAAATGGCTTATGCTTAAATTCCTTAATCTTTAATAGAGGGTAGACTTTTAGAGAGAGAAAAGGGATTAGCTTATTGGTGCATGCCTATTATCACACTCTTGCCTACTCTCTGTTGTTTCTTTCTAACTCCTCCTTTTTCTTTCTAAGCTTTCTACTCCATTTTTCTCTATTTTCTTGTTCCCTTTTGGGGTTGTTATGTTCACTCTTGCTTTTCTCTCCTGTTGCTCTGTTCTTCTTGTTGTTATGTACACGGTGAAAGTCCCCTTTATATTGCATGTCGTGAAGAGTTTTTACTATTTTACCCCATTAACTACTTTTGTCTGGGTGTGAGTGTCCTTCCAGACCACTCATTAGTCTGTCAGCTGCTCAGCCGCCACCACTTACTTGTACTGGCAATGCCACATCTCATTGCTAGACAAAGAGTCTTATTTTGTTTGCTTGCTCACCGTTGCATTCCCATCTGGATAAAGGTGGGCATTCTCTCTCACTATCCCTCATGGCATGCACCTAGCAATTCCAACTAATCTTTCTCTCTTTTGGGCAATATGTCATCTCAACAAGACATTTCCCCAAAAGAGTTTGAGCAGGAACTCCAGAATAGGCTCTCCCTTTCTCCCAACCGTCAGACCATACCCTCTCTTACCTTTGACTCATAACCCACCACTCCTATATTGGCTGGGTATAGGTTGGAGGTGCTTAAACCTTGTGCGTGCTCCACTTTCATGTGTGTCAATGGCTTGTCTGCTGCTCATGCGCTTGCCATGACTTAAAGGCTTGAATGTACATTCTGCCGCTTGTTCTTAACCTCTTGTGGCATGAATGTTTCCCTGAGCCTTCGTTCTTTATGTCTTACTTCCTTCCTGGATTAGGCCTTGCTTGATTGTAACTTATTCCTTCTCTAATCCATCCTTTGCCCCTTTCGCAGGTCTGCTAGCACTTCTACCATGCCATCTTGTCATTCCTGCTGTGCTATTATATAACCCGTGCTTGCTGGGCTTCTTTTGGGCCTGCTGTATACTTTCCATTTGCTTAATTCTCGTGGCCCAGTATTACCATTGGGCTAGCATTCATACTATTTTGGGCTTTCTTGGCCCATCTCATCCTTTTGGGCATCGTCGACTCGTTTCCTTTCCTTGGGCATCCTCGTTTCTCATGAGCCTTGTCTTTTGGGCTTCCCCAGCCCAAATTACCATATCCTTTACTCTTGGGGTTCATGAGCTTTCCATCAACCCCTTATTCACTTAATTCATTACTTCGGGCCTCTTTGACCTATTCTTGCTTGCTTTTTATTTCATATAATGCCCATGGGTTTACTACCTCTTTTCTCTGGGCTCCTTTAGGCCCACTTGTTTTCTCTAAGACCCATTTATTATTTTCTAGGCCTATGATCCATTATTCCTGTCATTTAGGCTTAATGGTTTTCTTCTCAATTTACTAACTATTTTCCTTCCACATTGTTGGGCTTTTTTCTGCTATTGGGTCTCTCTGCCAAAGTGGGCATCAACAGATGTATGGAGAAAAGTCAATAAGAATAATTATAATTTTTTGTCTATCTATGAGGTGTTTTAAAAAAATAAAAAATAAAATTAAACAACATGAAATTAAACGGGTATGCAATATGCATAATGCTAACTTAGATGAGGAAGCTTTAAGGCTTTTACCTTTTAAACTTTACAACTCCTTCAACAACCTTATTAATTTCAATTTGTTTCAAGAGAGTCTATGGTTTCTCCAATGTATTGAAGGAAGGAAAAAAAAAAAAAAAAAAACTTACGTTTAATTTCTTATAAACTTAATCAAGATATTATCAAAATTAATTTTTAAAGGATTAGATGAAGAATTTGGATGGTAATTAAATTAAAAATTTTATCAATTTCGAAATTATAGGAGAAGAAGATAAGGACAATTTTTTTTTTTTTTTTTAAATCTAATAAAATTTCTGCAATTTGGTAAAGCCACTTGGCGCAATCACGGCTTGTAAGCCCAACTTGACGCATTATGCTCGTGCGATACACAGCTCAATCAAAATTCATATGTAAGTAATTATTTTATTAATTTACTTAAAATAAATAATTAATGAATATTTTACTTTTAAGTTACATAATGAATGCGTGTTGTGTGAGACTAAGGTATTATAAAATGCATATATATATATATATATAATTGAATGGATGATGGTAGAGGTACCTAAAAATATATATATAAAATGATTGGGCCAAACTTAGATACAGTACCTTACATACTTTTCCTTAGGTACCCATTTTAAATTACTGCCATCTGTCTAAAGAAAAAAAAAAATCAACAAACGGTGTTAATTTCCTTTTTTCTCTTTTTCCCCTTCCCTTAGTCTAGGTCTTTTTCCTTTCAACTAGTCAAAAGCTTCAATTCAAAAGGAAACTTAGAAGTCATAGGCGTAGGTGGTTTGATACTTTGGGTGATGTTAGAGCCAATGAAGCTTTGGTCTGTGAGGCTTTTAACAAGCCACCCAACCAAAAAAGGAAGCCTCCCATGAGAGAGACCCACCACCTAGTCTTGATGCCAGTCACTGCCGAGAGTCCCATGGCCAGCCATTGTCAAACTCAACCCAACCGATAGGAATCGCTGCCAAGATCCACCACCTTGACTCGACACAGAGAGCGTCGTTACCCAACCTAGATAACTTTTTTGCCCATCGCTCGCCACTCAAACCATCAATGTCGCTCTAAAAAATATCTATGGGTTTCTTGTTTCAAATAAAATCAAGGAAGATGAAACAAATTAAAAGAAAAGAGAAGAACAAAAAAACAAAATCCTTCATCTACTAGGCAATAAGCCATCAGCTATTGTCATGTGTGTGGAGGAGAAAAGAAAAAAAAAAAAAAAAAGATGTTTCAAACGCCGTTTAGTGAGATTATTAATTAGACAGATGGCAGTAATTTAAAAGGGGTACCTAAGGAATAATATGTAAGATACTGTATCTAAGTTTTGCCCAAAATGATTTTCAATAATACATTGAACTTTAAGGCTCAATTAATCACATATATTTAAATAGAAAACTCTTGAATTTAATAGTTAAAAACTATCTAAAACAATAATTGAAATCATGTTTAAGTAGAAAGCTCAATTCAATAATTAAGAACAATCTAAATTATTAACCATTTAAAAATTTGAAGTAGAGAGAAACTCACATGAGAGTTTAATTTTTGTCCTTGAAAGCATGGAAGAAGACATTGAAACTTGAGTGAGATTCATCCTACCAAGTTTAAGTCTTGTGCGTTGCAAGCTAAATGTGTGTGTATATGCATAAAAAATTATCTGAATTTAATATTTATTGTAGAAAAGAGGTGGTGTAGTCTTACCCCTGTTTAGCTAATTCTTATTATAATCCCTTTGTGTAGCATGTGTATATGCATGAAAAATGATCTAAATTTGACATTTATTGTAGAAAAGAAGTGGTGTAGTCTTACCCCTATCTAGCTAATTCTTCTTATAATTCCTTTGTTTTGTGGGGAGAGAGAAAAATGCTTCTTTTGAAAAAAAAAAAAAATGTCAGTGTATAATATATAATAGCTAATATATTTAATCTTTGGAAGTGGTATCTCATACAGATTAGTATTTCAATTGTGGGTTTTGGTAGTTAGAAGTTAGCGCATAGTAGTTAATAATTAGAAAATTACGAAATTTTTTTAAACCAATCCCTTAAAAAAGTTTTAGTAGAGTTTAAATCATGTTAATAAATTATCTCTCTATTCAATTTTTTTAAAATCACATTAATAAAAATTTATTGATAAAACTATTATTAGGCTTATCTATTTAGCTTTGTTGCCAAATTTATATAAACTCTCTTTTTTTTCTTTTTCTTTTTTTCTGAAGAATATAACACAACCAAAAACCTATAAACAACAATTTACATTCAATATAAAAAATATAATCAAACTTATTCATAATTTAAAATTAAGAAATTAACACAAATTATAAATTTAGAAAAAGAACAAAGAATAAACATGTTTGTTTCCTCTATCATTTTGAGAGATGAAAGTGTGAGTATGTAACTAAAACCTGAACCATTATTGTGGAAGAGAATAAATGAGTACAAAAGTTTAATATTATGAATTAGGTTAAAACGTATTCGTGAAGCTTTTATTAATTTTTTTGAAGTTAAAGAAAAATAGCTTAAACAAAATGAAAAAATAATAAGGGGAAATTGCACTTTACCCACCTGTGGTTTGACCTATTTTAACAGTGCCCACCCGTGGTTTAAAAGTTATCACTTAACCCACCTGTGGTGGCTTCCGTTAGACCCCCATTTCCCACCTCTGCCCTTTCCGTTAGAAAATCTCATTTACTATATAAGCCAAAATTAGAACTCAAATAGAACCCTAAAAAAAGAACAAGTTCTCTCCCTCTCTCTACCTTAGAATCCCCAAAAATCCCCAAACCCATAATCCCTTTCTCTCTTTACTTTGATTGCCAAAGTGAAATCCCCGAACACTTGCAAGCAAGGAAGGGGTGTGCTGAAGCTTGGGTTTTCCTCTATATCATGTATGAAATGACTTTCTAGGGTTTACCATTGTTGTGTTTGTTCTTTTTCAATGTGTAACGATTGATGAAGGTGATTCGAATTAAAGTTTTTTTGTCATAAAATTAGTGGTTTATCATTGTTGGGTTTACCATTGGTGTGTTTGTTCTTTTATAGTTGACATTGATGACTATGGTCCCTAGGAATATTTTGGTTAGATGCATCTTTAGGTTGTCTGTGGTCCCATGGAGACAAATTGTTTAGTTGGTTGTGTTTCTTGTCTCTAACCCCACGTTAAATGGTATTTTATGTGCAACTAAAATTATTTTGCTTTTGTCAATGATTAGTGCTCTCTATGCATGTGTTGGATATGTATTTAATTACTGTTGTTTGTGCATGTATTTTAACTCCTGCAAATGGCTACTGATATTCATTTTGATTTTACTATTCACCATAGTGGGAATTTTGAGTGAAACCCCGGTTTAAAGTACGTAGGTGGTAAGGTATCTACAACGGGTAAGGTTGATCCAGATGTACTAAGTCATTTTGAGATACAAGACATATGTGCTGAGGTTGGGGGAACCATTAACAGTAGGATTTATTATTTAATACCTAGTGGTGACTTAGAGTAAGGGTTAAGATTAATTACTTCAGATGATGATGTGACCTCTCTCTCTTGTAATAATATTATTATTATTATTATTCTGATTCCAATTCATTGGAGTTCCTTGCCTCTGTTCGCTTGTGAAGAAAAAAAAATAGTTTTATATATTCACCTGCAATATGTATGAAGACACACACGTGTATATATAAAGCCAAAGCTAAGAAAATATCAAATTAGATTCTAAATTGAATTTCAATTAAGGACCAAATTTTACAAGAAGAGAAATTGATCAATTCACATTAAATTAATGGTCATCGTAAAAGAATAACATAAATTTCCGTTGTGTGTGTCTAGTGTTCGTTGGAGTTCGTTGCCTCTGTTTGCTTGTTCAGAAAACAAAAAAAAAAAAAAAAAAAAAAAATTAATGTTATATTTTCACCTGCAATATGTTTGAAGACACACACACGTGTGTGTATATGTGTGTTTATATATATAAAGCCAAAACTGAGAAAAAAATCAAATTAGATTCTAAATTGAATTTCAATTGAGATCCAAATTTTTCAAGAAGAGGAACTGATTAGTTCACATTAAATTAATGGTCATTGTATAAGAATAACATAAATTTTCGTTGTGTGTGTCTAGCGTCCGCTGTTTATAACTCCAGTCTACAACTACAAAGGTTAGGTCATTTTGTAGTTTTTTTTTTTTTTTTAGTAAAGCCTTTTAGTAGTTGTACTTTGTTTGCTTGTCCAGGAAAAAAAAAATAGTGCTATATATTCACCTGCAATATGTTTGAAGACACACACGTGTGTGTGTCTATATATATATATATAAAGCCAAAGCTAAGAAAAAAGCAAATTAGATTCTAAATTGAATTTCAATTGAGGTCCAAATTTTACAAGAAGAGGAATTGATTAATTCACATTAAATTAATGGTCATCGTATAAGAATAACAAAAATTTTCGTTGTGTGTGTCTAGTATCCGTTATTTATAACTCTAGTCTATAACTACAAAGGTTAGACCCTTTTTTTTTTTTTAGTAAAGCCCTTTTGTAGTTATACTTTTGTTATGTAATGTATTATAAACCCGATTTAAAACACTAGTATTACTATTTTCGTATGTGTTCTAATAAGTATTACTGTTTACTAAAAAAAATAATAAATTTAAGTTATAGTAAAAATGATTAAGTTTGCATCATAATAAATTAATAATAATAATAATAATAATAATAATAATAATAATTTGATGTTCTCAAAATAACAGTTTTTTAAGGACAAAACTTATGTACAGTACTTTAAGTGTTATTTCTTAAGTTTTCCTCTTAAAATTCTATTATGTGGTGACTTAACTAAAACAAATCTTCTCAAATATATTATTTAAAGTTTACACCACAAAATTGAAACAAATCGCATACAATGCACATGCAATTATTATTTACACTTTCATTCACATACACCATAGAATAAAGATTACCTATCAAATATAACACACACAAAAAATTCAATTCGACCTCCCAAGAATTAAAAATCTAAACTTTCAATATTAGATTTAAGTCTCAATCAATGAAAAACTTAGAAATTTAAATCAATGAAGAAAGAATAGTTGTAGGCTTGTAGCTCCACACCTTCTTTCTTTTCTTCTTGTGCTTCATCTTATCATCTAGAAGCTCTCGCACTCTTCTCATAAAATTCCAAGTCCTAAATCCATTGTGCTTTTGGATGTAAATTATGTAATATTTCCTCTTTCTAATATAATTTTAAACGCAGATATGGAAAGAAAGAAAATTAGTGAATATTGTGCCGAGAGATGATTGGAATTGTTGGGATCGTTGGAGTTATTTTTAATTATTGGGTATGTTAAATACAGAGAAGAAAGTAAAGGAGTTTTTATTTTTTTATTTTTTGAGAAATGAAAGTTAAGGAGTTAATACTTAATAGATTGAATTTGGAGAGTTTATGTAGAAAGCTGAAATTTTCCTTCTAGTTTAATTGACCTTTCAAGTCCATCGTAAGAATGTATCAAAAAAAAAAAAAGTCCATCGTAAGAGCTCCATTAATTTTACTAACTGCTAAGGTTAGTATCGAGCTCCATTAATTGTACAAAAACAATTCAAACGGGATGATGAGAAAAGTTAGATTCCATATGCCCATTGAATTTTAAAATATTATATAATTTATATTAGTAATGCATTACGTTTCTTTTATATGTATTCTTCAAAATTGATGTTAGGATTTGTATGGTTAGTGTAAGGACACAATTTGTAGCGACCTCAGAATGATATTGGGTTCGCACGTTAAGGGCCCAAACGATAAAATTTATAGAATGTGGGCTTGAAAGGCTAGGCCTTGACCATCAGACTACGGTCAATCGTTGTTTCTATGGCAATTTACACGGGGATGAACTGGGCATGTCTAGCAAGGCCTTCTTCTGGTGCAACGTGAGGGGTTCCAGTCTTTAGACCTTATCCGAGGAGCTTGGTGATCTTATTATTCTCCTTCTTTGAGATCTTTTGGTCTAGGAGACCCCCCCCCCCCCCCCGGCGGTGGTTCTCTTCCCCTTTTATACTAGCATTTACCCTCTTTCCAGTATCCACATGTAAACTCCACTTTCTGGGGTTGAGACTTGTCCCATCGGCCCATACCTATATTGGTTGGGGGTAGTTGTAAAAGCTAAAGAGCATGGGGAAGAGCATGGACCTGTCAGATGCAGAGTTCTTTATTGCAGTATTGGCAGCTTTTCACTTGCCTTGCTCCTATACTGAGCTCGTCTTTTCCTTTAGGGTATTACGGGATGCCGAGGACGGAATCCTCCTCGACTGTGTCTTAAGGTAATTTGGACTTTCATATGTCCTTAGCAATGCTGTCCTCGGCTCGGGCCTTGGGCCCTAATTTAAAGTGGGCCAGGGTCACAAGTTCTACGGCCCCACAATAGCCCCTCAAAATCCTGTTGCCCGACCTTTTGGTTGGGGATGAGGGTTTTGGTGATGTCGGGCCTACAGTATGGCTTGCCCAGCTTTGCCCTTCATTAATGTCAGTGTCTCTTCACTTGCCTGAGGGGTGCGCTGGATTATGAGACATTCCTTTTAGATTTGATCACGTCGTGTCTTGGCCGTTTTAGTGCTCGAGGCGCGTTTTTAATATGTCCACTTAACGAGGCCACATAAATCCTATGGTTTCAAAACGGTGTTGGGAGTTGAGTAGAAACTGTCTCGTCTACAGCACTTCTTGGAAATCTGCGTAGATTAAATGCCGCCAACTTACCCTCCATATAAGAAGCAAGGCAGGAGGTCATTCCCTTCACGTATAGACCCTTCAATCCTTTCAAATTCCTAATCCCTCAGCTGTGCTCAAAATTTTTATTGCCAGTGCAACTAAAACCTTAAAGAGTGACATGTTTGAGGCACGAGTGGGGGTGAAGGAACCACACCCGCTCCAGAGAAACTGGGTCCTTCCGAGACTCAAGATGATGCGGTCAGGACAGGGGAGACAGAGACTCAAGACAGTTCTCTACTTTCACAAAGTGGGGGCGATGCCTTCACCTCTTTCAATCAAAATCTGAAGTAGATGTTGGTCGCGTCAGATATTTGGTGCGACAGCAGTGGGATTTCTCGTCGTCAGCACCATCCGCTCTATCTCGAGCGCTACTAATATGGCACCTTCGTGTTAGGAGTCAGGGCTGATGCAGGGATTAAGTATCCCTGCTTCCTCCTCTCTTCCTTCACCGGTGTCTCTTTCTACCTCCGCTTCTTCTTCTTTCCCATCACCGGGGTCACCCTAGTGTTTTTACCTCTTCTTCCTCTGCTTCTTCTTCTCTTCCACCTACGGGGCCATCCTGTCATACATAATCTCTACCAGAGCAGAGTTTTGAAGGATTCTTCTCTTCCTTGTATCTTTTCTTTTTGCTTATGTAGTTAGCTTTTGGTATAAGCTTACTTAAGCCCCTTCATTGCACGTTGTACTATTTGTTTGTCTTAATAAAAGATGATTCTGTTTCATTCTAAATATTTTTTCTTTCCTGCAGTAATTACTTTGTGAATGGATGTATTTCATACGCGTATTTTTTTTTTTTAACGATACTTAGGGCATAAAACCTTGTAACAAAAAGCTATTATTTTGAACTTATTGAGACTATCAAGCATAATAATACCAACCTACAGTAGTTTAAACATACGAGACCAACTGAGATAACAGCTGAATGCTCTGTAGTGCGCATGAGGCAGTCATCCGAGAATGAGTAACCCAAAATAAACCGTCCGAGAGGGTTGCCGAGTAGTAGGGGACTTTGGCCGTGTTCTTGATAACACCTGGCCTTAATCGTTTTTGGCATCTGATCCGAGGACTGAGGTATGGCCATACCGGGTCCAAACACTTATTCACATTAGTTCCCTTTCAATTGAAGATCCGAGGATAGACCGGGACTTCCATTAGGTCTAGGACTTAACCCCATTTTTAATAGATAACCTCTCCATGGGACAGAGTCCGGGGACCATACAATGCCCGGGTTATGTTCAAAACTTATAATTTTTCTTTTAAGTAGTTGGTTTCCCCATATGCTTGAGTCCGAGGGCCATAAAAGGCATTGGTTCTGTCCAAAACTTGCAATTTTTCTTTTAAGTAGTTGGTTTCCCCATAGACTTGAGTCCGAGGACCATACAAGGCCTTGGTTCTGTCCAAAACTTGAAATTTTTCTTTTAAGTAGTTGGTTTCATCATAGGCTTGAGTTTGAGGACTATACAAGGCCTTGGTTCTGTCCAAAACTTGCAATTTTTCTTTTAAGTAGTTGGTTTTCCCATAGGCTTGAGTCTGAGGACCATACAAGGCTTTGGTTTTGTCCAAAACTTGTAATTTTTCTTTTAAGTAGTTGGTTTTCCCATAGGCTTGAGTCCGAGGACCACACAAGGCATTGATTCTGTCCAAAACTTACAATTTTTTTTTAAGTAATTGGTTTCCCCATAGGCTTGAGTCCGAGGACCATACAAGGCCTTGGTTCTGTCCAAAACTTGCAATTTTTCTTTTAAGTAGTTGGTTTTCCCATAGGCTTGAGTCTGAGGACCATACAAGGCTTTGGTTCTGTCCAAAACTTGTAATTTTTCTTTCTAGTAGTTGGTTTCCCCATAGGCTTGAGTCCAAGGACCATACAAGGCCTTGGTTCTGTCCAAAACTTGCAATTTTTCTTTTAAGTAGTTGGTTTTCCCATAGGCTTGAGTCCGAGGACCATACAAGGCCTTGGTCCTGTCCAAAACTTGTAATTTTTCTTTCAAGTAGTTGGTTTCCCCATAGGCTTGAGTCCGAGGACCATACAAGGTATTGGTTCTGTCCAAAACTTGCAATTTTTCTTTTAAGTAGTTGGTTTCCCCATAGGCTTGAGTCCGAGGACCATACAAGGCATTGGTTCTGTCCAAAACTTGCAATTTTTCTTTTAAGTAGTTAGTTTCCCCATAGGCTTGAGTCCAAGGACCATACAAAGCCTTGGTTCTGTCCAAAACTTGCAATTTTTCTTTTAAGTAGTTGGTTTTCCCATAGGCTTGAGTCCGAGGATCATACAAGGCCTTGGTTCAGTCCAAAACTTGCAATTTTTCTTTTAAGTAGTTGGTTTCCCCATAGGCTTGAGTCCGAGGACCATACAAGGCCTTGGTTCTGTCCAAAACTTGCAATTTTTCTTTTAAGTAGTTGGTTTTCCCATAGGCTTGAGTCCAAAGACCATACAAGGCCTTGGTTCTGTCCAAAACATGTAATTTTTCTTTTAAGTACCGAGGATTAGCCCCTCGGCCAAGGCATGGGGCGTCGAACTGATGGTGGAAACCCCTAGAACTGTCCTTGTTGCTAGTGCTTCGAAGCATAGCCCCTAGTAGAACTTTATACTAGGGCAACAACATCAGGCCGCTGGATGTAATGGAGGGGCTTTCACAGGCCCTGGGTTGACAGGAGTTCGACCCACCGTCTATGCCAATGCACAAGTCTTCCCACAGACGACGCCAATTGTAAGGACACAATTTGTAGCAACCTCAGAATGATATTGGGTTCGCACGCTAAGGGCCCAAATGATAAAATTTGTAGAACGTGGGCTTGAAAGGGTAGGCCTTGACCATCAGACTACGGTCAGTCGTGGTTTCTATGGCAGTTTACACGGGGATGAACTAGGCATGTCTAGCAAGGCCTTCTTCCGGTGCAACGTGAGGGGTTCCGGTCTTTAGACCTTATCCGAGGAGCTTGGTGATCTTATTATACTAGGACAACAACATCAGGCCGCTGGATGTAATGGAAGGGCTTTCACAGGCCCTGGGTTGACAGGAGTTCGACCCACCGTCTATGCCAATGCACAAGCCTTCCCACAGACGACGCCAATTGTAAGGACACAATTTGTAGTGACCTCAGAATAATATTGGGTTTGCACGCTAAGGGCCTAAACGATAAAATTTGTAGAACGTGGGCTTGAAAGGCTAGGCCTTGACCATCGGACTACGGTCAGTCGTGGTTTCTATGGCAGTTTACACGATGATGAACTGGGCATGTCTAGCAAGGCCTTCTTCCGATGCAACGTGAGGGGTTCCGGTCTTTAGACCTTATTCAAGGAGCTTGGTGATCTTAATATTCTCCTTCTTTGGGATCTTTTGGTCTGGGAGACCGCCCCCCCCCCCCTGGTTCTCTTCCCCTTTTATACTAGCATTTACCCTCTTCCAGTATCCACGTGTAAGCTCCACTTTCTGGGGTTGAGACTTGTCCCATCGGCCCATACCTATAGTAGTTGGGGGTAGTTGTAAAAGCTAAAGAGCATGGGGAAGAGCATGGACCTGTCAGACGCAAAGTTCTTTATTGCAGTATTGGCAGCTTTTCACTTGCCCTGCTCCTGTACTGAGCTCGTCTTTTCCTTTAGGGTATTATGGGATGCCGAGGACGGAATCCTCCTCGGCTATGTCTTAAGGTAATTTGGACTTTCATATGTCCTTAGCAATGCTCTCCTCGGCTCGGGCCTTGGGTCCTAATGTAAAGTGGGCTAGGGTCACAAGTTCTACGGCCCCACAGTTAGCATAATAACGCAACAACTAATTAATATTTTTTTAGCAAAGTTTCAAATAACCGTTTAAAGAGAAATAGTTTGGAAATTTGATAAGACAAATTAAAATTAAGAGTAATGCTACAACCACAAATTATTTTATAAGTTTTGTAAATGTTGATGTAATTAACCTCTTATTGGTTTTCATCTAGGCCCACCAATAATATCACTTTTTCATTTACTAATAATTACTTAACACATTAGCAGTTTGTAAATTTTTTTGTAAAATATTTTGTATCTCTAGTATTATTCTAAAATTAAATTGCCACAAATTGCAATTTAAATAAATGTATTTATTTCTTTCTTTATGCATTAATTCTCTTTCAAGAGGGAAAGTGGAGAAGCTAAAAAGCTAAATGATATATTCCATATATACGCCATTAAATTTTATATCATATTTAAAAATGCATTAATATTTTCTATGTACACTTTAAAAATGATGTTTTGCCACAAATACAAATTTAAATAAATGCATTTATTTCGTTCTGCATTAATTCTCTTTCAAGAGGGAAAACCATGCGGTGGAGAAACTGAAAGAGTAATACTAGACATACAAACTTTTTAACAAAAAATTTTACAAACTGCTAATGTAGTGAGTAATTATTAAAAAATAAAAAAGTGATGTTAATGGTGGGCGTAAAGGAAACCAATAAGAAGTTGGTCAGATCAACAGTTTGTAAAAATGTTGTAAAGTAGTTTGTGGCTATAACATTACTCAAACTAAAAAGTTAAATGTTAAATTTCATATATATTCCATTAAACACAAAATATTTATAACCTCTCATTAATATATATACATATATATTAATGGACATTAAAAGCAATAAAAAAGATGATATCTCCTTATTTTATTCATTGAGAAAGTGATACATATTATTGTTGTGTGCATCCTCCATGTTGTAAAATAATTTGTGGTTGTAGCACTATTAAAAAAAATTTAATGTTAGATTCCATATATATATATAATCAATTAGAAGTTAGCCAGATCAACCGTTTTATAAAAATGTTGTAAGGTAGTTTGTGGCTGTAGTAATACTCAAACTAAAAAGTTAAATGATAGATTTCCTTTTTCTCAAAAAAAAAAAAAAAATGATAGATTCTGTATATATGCCATTAAATACAAAATATTTATGACCTACCATTAATATAAATAAATATATTAATGGACATTAAAAGTAATTAATGGACTTAGTCTTTTTGTGAAAAAGTAATTAATGGACATTAAAAGCAATAAAAAAGATGATGTGTCCTTATTGTATTCATTGAGAAAGTGACACATATCACCGCTATGTGCATCCTTCATATTGTAAAATAATTTATGGTTTATAGCATTACTCAAACTAAAAAGTTAAATGATCGATTCCATACATATGCCATTAAATACAAAATATTTAATACCTAACATTAATATATATATATATATATATATATATAGTTATAGATATAGATATATTAATGGACATTAAAAGTAATTAATGGACTTAGTCTTTTTGTGAAAAAGTAATTAATGGACATTAAAAGCAATAAAAAAAGATGATGTGTCTTTATTGTATGCATTGAGAAAGTGACACATATCAGCACTCTGTGCATCCTTTAGTTTGAGGAACCAACTTTTATAATATATTGTGGGTTCCAATTAGCTTAATTGATAAAGTCTAATGGTTGTATAAAAGATCTGTGGTTCAATCCTCGCCTACACCAAAAACTGATTGGTGTCTTGGTCTGATGATAAAAAGCTATCATCAAGAGCGGACGCCATAGGTTGAAACTCTCTCAAAAAAATAAACTTTTATAATATTCCCTCCGTCCCACTTTGTTTGTCATCTATTCTATTTTGGGATGTCCCAAAATATTGTCATGTTTCTAAAATAAAAGTTATTAATTTACTAATGTTCTTATTATACCCCTATTTTATTAATAATTCAATTTTTTGATAAATTTATTTGAGGGCAGTTTTGGAAACTTATACATTTTTAAAAGGTAGACAAGAAAATAAATGATGTTCCCTTAAAAATTTTGACTTTTCAAATAGGACAAACAAAATGGGACGGAGGGAGTATGTTATAGATAGATAAATAGATTTTTTCTATTACCCATAAATTTAAGTTAATCCAATTAGAACTCACAATACATTTTTTTTCTTCCATCTTAAAGTCAACTCACAAATTCAAAATACATTTAATTGGTACAAATCACTTCCAATATATAATTATTGTAATATAACCTGTGGGGCCCAATAGTTTGTGGGTTCGGCCCGCTCGCTTATGGGGAGTCCACAGACCCCAAACTGAAGGAGGCCAGGGCCCAAGCCCAAAAATATTAAGCCCAAACGGGCCCGAAGATATGGCCAAGGACAGCTTAGTCCTCGGCAGACCCAAAGTCTCATTGAGGAAAGTGGCATACAAGCAAACTTAAAAGATCAGAAAATATCTCGGGAAAATTGTCCTTAATACCCCTCATTGATATGACATTGCACCTAACAGAACCGGATTCTTAGGCTTTATTAACCATGCCCAACAATGCTGGGATGGGATTGACGGGACAAATATCAGTCCTGGAAAAACTGACCCTACACGTGGACGAGGGACAACAAACGTAGGCCAGTATAAAAGGAAAGGTAAACTGATTAGGAAGGGCCCCCATCTCATTTCCTAGAAAAAACTCCAGGAATGAGAATGCCCGGATAATATATGCGCTCCACCACGAAAAACCCATCGACGGGTAACCGGAGAAAGACACTAGTGCTCCTCGAACATGATCCGAGGAGTCCAATCCCTTGATTTATAAAGTTATTGGGCTTGGATATCCGGACTAAAGCCTTTTTCTAGTCTGGGTTTATCTAAGGTTCGGCCTGTATTAACGCCCCGTGACCCAACGCTAGCCTTTCAAGCCCACTCTCTACAAATATTATTGTGGGGGATCTTTCACGCGCAAGCTCAACGTCGTTGTTGGGCCGTTTGAGAGTCGTGTCCCTACAATTGGCGCCGTCTGTGGGAAGGCTTGCGCGTTGGCGCAGGTGGCGCATGAGTCAACCCTCTAGCAAGCGGAGATTCGCAAGTTTTTTCCCATCTCCGGTGACCTGAAGTTGTCGCTCTAATATAAACTTGCACTAGGGCTTACATCCTGTAGCGCCAGCGGCACGGGCATCTCTAGGGGCTTCCGACTCCAAATCAGCCCTCCCCGTCATGGTCAAGGGGCTAACCTCCAAAAGAAAAACAAAAAAGTTTTGGACAGAACCATGGCCTTGCATGGTCCTCGGACTCAAGCCTATGGGGAAACCAAGTACAAAAAAGTTTTGGACAGAACCAAGGCCTTGCATGGTCCTCGAACTCAAGCCTATGGGGAAACCAAGTACAAAAAAGTTTTGGACAGAACCAAGGCCTTGCATGGTCCTCGGACTCAAGCCTATGGGGAAACCAAGTACAAAAACGTTTTGGACAGAACCATGGCCTTGCATGGTCCCCGGACTCAAGCCTATGGGGAAACCAAGTACAAAAAAGTTTTGGACAGAACCATGGCCTTGCATGGTCCTCGGACTCAAGCCTATAGGGAAACCAAGTACAAAAAAGTTTTGGACAGAATCAAGGTCTTGCATGGTCCTCGGACTCAAGCCTATGGGGAAACCAAGTACAAAAACGTTTTGGACAGAACCATGGCCTTGCATGGTCCCCGGACTCAAGCCTATGGGGAAACCAAGTACAAAAAAGTTTTGGACAGAACCATGGCCTTGCATGGTCCCCGAACTCAAGCCTATGGGGAAACCAAGTACAAAAAAGTTTTGGACAGAACCATGGCCTTGCATGGTCCCCGGACTCAAGCCTATGGGGAAACCAAGTACAAAAAAAGTTTTGGACAGAACCAAGGCCTTGCATGGTCCCCGGACTTAAGCCTATGAGGAAACCAAGTACAAAAAAAGTTTTGGACAGAACCAAGGCCTTGCATGGTCCTCGGACCCAAGCCTATGGGGAAACCAAGTACAAAAAAGTTTTAGACAGAACCAAGGCCTTGCATGGTCCTCGGACCCAAGCCTATGGGGAAACCAAGTACACAAAAGAAAAACAAAAAAGTTTTGGACAGAACCAAGGCCTTGCATGGTCCTCGGACTCAAGCCTATGGGAAAACCAAGTACAAAAAAGTTTTGGACAGAACCAAGGCCTTGCATGATCCTCGGACCCTAGCCTATGGGGAAACCAAGTACAAAGAAGAGATCTTACAAGTTTTGGACAGAACCAAGGCCTTGTATGGTCCTCAGACCCAAGCCTATGGGGAAACCAAGTACAAACAAGAGATCTTACAAGTTTTGGACAGAACCAAGGCCTTGTATGGTCCTCGGACCCAAGCCTATGGGGAAACCAAGTACACAAAAGCATCATTGGAGTTCCCTACTTCCCAGTCGATTGCTCGGATGGATTATTTAGAGATTATCAGCCTTGGACGGTGTTCACGCGCGTATCACAGAATATTCAACTGTTATCCCGGTTAGTTTCCTAAGTTTGATTTACTATGAATTATCGATATAACGCCTGGTAGTATTGATAAATTGGAGTTAGTTAGATTATGTTTCAAGCTACTTTGCTCTAAATATTCTTGAAGAAACACACACATAGGGCACACCCATTCACTAAGTAGTGTTGTCAAAGGAACAGTAGCCAAAACAAGTAATTAAATTTCCATTTTCACTAAAACAAAAAAATAGTACAGCGTACAATGAAAAGCTGGAATCAGTTTGTGTCAAAGCTCACTACATAACCAAAAGGAAAGGAAGATACAAGAGAATAAAATAAAGCTAAGGAAGTAGATCGGAGGAGAGGTTGGCTACAGCTCCAAGACCTTGTTCTTCCTCAATGCTTTCACATGCCCACAACTCAAACAGCAAAAGAGACCCAACTTGAGCCTGACACTGCTGAAGGAAAGGTGCAGGGAGTTGGAAGTTGAGGGGCCTTCTCTAAATATTTGCCTGCCGCAAAGCAGAGGTGCTGATGGCGGAAAATCTTTCTTCTGACATACCAAAATTCTGGCATGAACAGAACCTGCTTCGGATTTTGACTAAAAGAGGGAGAGATCCCCTTCCCCCTCGGTCGAAATGGAGTGTTCTCCTGAACTTATGCTTCCTGTGCCCATACCTTACTACTTTGAGTCTCATGAGGACACAGTGCTTCTGCGGCGGAGAGAGTTCTTTCTTCTCAACCCTTGCCTTAAACATGTTGTGCTAAGGGAGGAGAGCTCCGGATGTGGGAGTTATGATATGGGAGAAAACTGAAGGATTTGTGCGTATATAAGGTAACTTTCTCTCCCTCCTGTTTATTTGAAAAGATAAGGTAGTGGCAGTCAACTCACGCAGCATCCCAAGGCACGCTACAGATAAAACAGTTCTGGCTCAACTTCCAACATCAACTGCAACCACAAGATTAAAAGAAGCCTCGTAAAGGCGCACCTCGATCATTGTGACATCAGAGAGTACCGCGTGGCCAGAGGTTGCAGAAATATCTCTTAATTCATGGGCTAAGTGGATTCGCGGCCCAGGTACGCTCTGCGTGATGGCCCAGGGACTGCGGCCCACGCCGAGAAACAGCCGTTGCCGAGGACAACCCCTGCTCGGCGCCTTATGAAATGCCTGATGAAAGGGAGAATCTGAACTCGAAGAGTTTTGGACAGAACCTAGGACTTGTATGGTCCTCGGACTCAAGTCTATGGGAAAACCAAGTACATAAAAGAAAAAACATAAGTCTTGGACAGAACATAGGACTTGTATGATCCTCGGACTCAAGCCTATGGGGAAACCAAGGACATAAAAGTCTTGGACAGAACATAGGACTTGTATGATCCTCGGACTCAAGCCTATGGGGAAACCATGGACATAAAAGTTTTGGACAGAACCTAGGGCTTGCATGGTCCTCAGACTCAAGTCTATGGGGAAGCCAAGTACATAAAAGAAAAAACGTAAGTTTTAAATAAAACCCAGGCTTTGCGAAGTCCTCGGACTCAGGCCTTTTGGGAAATCAACTGCTCGGATGGAGAAGTTTCTCGGCTCAAATACGGGAAAAAGTTAAGGCCAGTGTGTTAAGAAGATGGCGAAACGAACTGATGATCGTTAGCCTAAGGAAATTGTTCATTGGGAAGGTGACATGTCCTCGGATAACTACTTCTTACACCTTATCGAACACTTAGTCCCCACCTTGACTAATTTTAAGGTAAGTCTCGTTCTTCACTGGTCGGATTATTATGTCGAATAATAATTTGGTTAAAGTTATTATGGCGTCTTTTTATTAGCGAGTATTTTGGCCTTAGTTGTTATTGGTTCAAATGCTATACTACTGTGCCGAGCAGAGTTTGCAAATTTATTAAAACATATAAACAGAACATGCGAAATAGAATAACAGTAACTTTTATTAATATAAAAATTATTACAACGTACAAGGAAGGGCTTAAGCAAGCCTATACAAAAATGAATTGCCGAAGCAGTAATAACATCCGTAATACAGATAAGTAAACCGTCAGGTGTCCTTTGAACTCGCCTTCAAAGTCTCTCTAAAATCTCTGCCTCAGTACTGTTCATATCAGAAGAAGAGCCTTATATAGAAAAGGAGAAGGAGAAGGAAGAAGAATTGGAACACATGAAAGCACTTCAGCAAGCTCTTGTCGCTGAGGAGAGCAAAGGGAAAAGAAGATGGAGGACATGAGCAAGAAGGAGGAGAAGAAGAGAGAAGAGATGAAGAAAATAGAAAGGAGCAAAAGAGAGAGAAGGGGAATCATACGATGGCGCCAGTGAACAAAGAGAGGAAGAAGCAAGGGCATTTAGTCCCTGCCTCAATCCTAACTCTTAGCACACTGGAGCCATATTAGGTATGCTCATGAGAGAGCGGGTGGAGATGATAATGGAGGTTTCCGACTCAGTCACACCGGAAGTGAGATGTGACGAGTCCCTGCTTCGGATTTTGGCTAAAAGAGTGGGGAGGCAAATCTTGAGTCTCCGCCACCCTTGCCCCGACCAAGCCATCTCAAGTTTTGTTAGGACATGACGTTTCTGGGAAAGGAAGGGCTTATTCATGGCTAACTGCTATGATGGACATACTATTGGATAGGATATAACCAGAGGGAAGAAGTGAACTTGGGGAAGAGCCTGAGGGGTTCGAATATGAGAGAATCACCTTTTGTCTTCTCTCTTTATATAGGGGAGGAGGGCAAGGGTACGTAACACGTTCTAATCCCCAAGGAAATCTGCAGATAAATGCACATCCGTTTCGTTCCTCACGCTGTCAGTAACCGTTAGATCTGGGAGGTCTCGTAAAAGGAAGACAATAAAGGCGTGCTTCGAATGACCAAACGGCATAAACGCATCACGCGTAAATTGAGGGAAACGTCTTGCAGACCGGCGCATTCCTCGGGGAGGTGAAGAGTCGCCAACGTTGGTCAAGGGCTGAATTAAATGAACCGCAGTAAAGGCTTGGTATTAACAAAACCCACCTTTCCAACCAAGACGTTGGACAGCAGGGTTTTGAGGGGCTAATGTGGGGCCCAATAGTTTGTGGGTTCGGCCCGCTCGCTTATGGGGAGTCCACAGACCCCAAACTGAAGGAGGCCAGGGCCCAAGCCCAAAAATATTAAGCCCAAACGGGCCCGAAGATATGGCCGAGGACAGCTTAGTCCTCGGCAGACCCAAAGTCTCATTGAGGAAAGTGGCATACAAGCAAACTTAAAAGATCAGAAAATATCTCGGGGAAATTGTCCTTAATACCCCTCATTGATATGACATTGCACCTAACAGAACCGGATTCTTAGGCTTTATTAACCATGCCCAACAATGCTGGGATGGGATTGACGGGACAAATATCAGTCCTGGAAAAACTGACCCTACATGTGGACGAGGGACAACAAACGTAGGCCAGTATAAAAGGAAAGGTAAACTGATTAGGAAGGGCCCCCATCTCATTTCCTGGAAAAAACACCAGGAATGAGAATGCCCGGATAATATATGCGCTCCACCACGAAAAACCCATCGACGGGTAACCGGAGAAAGACACTAGTGCTCCTCGGACATGATCCGAGGAGTCCAATCCCTTGATTTATAAAGTTATTGGGCTTGGATATCCGGACTAAAGCCTTTTTCTAGTCTGGGTTTATCTAAGGTCCGGCCTGTATTAACGCCCTGTGACCTAACGCTAGCCTTTCAAGCCCACTCTCTACAAATATTATTGTGGGGGATCTTTCACGCGCGAGCTCAACGTCGTTGTTGGGCTGTTTGAGAGTCGTGTCCCTACATAACCAATCAGATCAATGATAAAATCATAAAATGCCAAATCATTAAGAAAATGGTATAGATTCTCTCATGCTCATTACTTCACATCTACTTTTCATGTTTTAAGCCTGGACATCACATTTTCACTTTCAAAATTTATACATTAGCAGCCGGAGATATTGTGCCAAAAAATGTATATAAAATGAGTGTAAAAAATAGTTAAGCCTAAAAAACACCTCAACTCTAACTTAGTGTGAGTTTGGATGGCAAATGCGGCTGGCGTTTGCATCCAAACTTAGGTCTCGTGCACTATTCACAAGACCCGCAAGTTTTTTAATAAAGCAAATGTAGCATCCAAATTGGATCCCAAGGGCACTATTAATAGTTTAAAATTTATTTTACTACAGTATTTTTAGCAATAACTTTTCAGTTTTCAATAATAAACAGTATCCAAACAAACCTTTAATAGGCTGATGTGTTAAACAGATTTGGTGGTTGTGATGGTTAGTAAGTAGTGACACCGGTTTATGGTGTCATTGGCAATGAAAATTTAAGGTGTCTAGTTATAATGAAAGACAATAGAAGTTTAAGTTTTGTCTTTTTTTAATAATTTGATAGAGAAGAAAGAATTTAAACCATCTATTGAAAATGCTAGGAGATGTCAATTAAGTTGAGCTACACGATTCTTGGTACACAGCTTTAGTTATTTGAGTACAAAAAAAGAATGTGAGATTTCTTTTGCACATATCAACTTGATAAGTTAGAGCTAAGGTGTTGTTTTAATGATGTGGCATTTTATTATCGATCTATTCCACCACATTGCAACGATTACATATCATCCAATTACATGTGACATGCACGAATTGGTATGTAACTATAATTATAAGTTAAAATCACAATAAAATAATCTTTTTATTAATTTTGGGTTTTAGCTAATTCAATTGGTAAAAAAAAAAATTGTTGTCAAATAAGAAATTTGGATTCAAATCCCACCTATACCAAAAACCAATTAGTGACATGTCTTAATAATAAGAACAATTATCATGGAATGAACACCCATAGCTTCAAATCATATTTTAGCTATAAAAAAAAATCTTTTTTGATTAATTTACACAAAATAAAAATGAAATGCTCTTTTCAATAAGAAATTTATGACCTGCATAAAAAGATGTAAGAGAAATGCATTTGGGAAAATCCATGAACAAGAAAAGCCAAGAAAATATGCCTTCCATTTCAAAACATTTAAAAAAATTTATTTCTTATATTTAAGGGTATATATGGTTTTGTTAGTGTTGAGGAAGATAACAAGGGTCTCCACCCCACTCCACTGTTAGCTCTGATAAAACATTTGAGAGTTTTTAATTGAGTAATTAATATAAGAGCTACCATCACAAAATATTTTTCAATATTTTTACAACTATTGTTGTAGCCAATTCTTACTAGTTTTCATCTAAACATATAAGTTTTTCACTTATCAATAACTACTCACTACGTCAACAATTTTTAAATTTTTTTGTAAAAACAATTGTGCAAATAACATTTTTCTTAATATAATATATAAGAACAACACTTAACCCATAAATTTAAGCATATAAGTTTGAATTCAACTATGTTATATTAATCACTCCCCTTGTCATTCTTCTTTAATATAGGATGTCACTCACACATGTATACCTAATAATTAGTTGATGGTCAAATTACAATTATTTGAACAAGATCTTGAACATTTTTTAGAATTATTTCATGTTGCAAGGCATGTATGGTGCCCCTCATAGAGAAATTTTTATTTTGTATAATAGAAAAACATAATATCTATATCATATGAGGTGAGTCCCATGTTATATATTTGCAGGCCAGAGTTTTTTTTTGTGTTAGTATGATCCGACAAACATGTTATATTATCTTATGAAGGAGGAGGACAATACAAAGTGGTTTATGATAGTTGTAGATTAATTGATCCACCAATGAGTTTCGCGCGGCAAGGTAAAATTTAGAGCGTTCCTTGTTTATAACATTCAATGGACCAAAACCTTGAACGTTTCAACGCCCACCATTGCTTCTCTGTTTTCTCTCTCTCTCTCCAATTTCCAACAAACTCACGAGCAATTCATTCCTCTATTGCTCTCCCTGCACTTCTTTCATCCCTTTAAATTTCATATCGTGAAACCCCATATTCCTGTTCCTATTCTTGCTCCATAGGTTATATTAGTATATTTTCTTCTTTTCATTGTTGTGAATTGGAAGCAAAAACCTTTTCTTGCGCTATACACACCTTTGGATTCTCGTTCTACTTTTCTAACGTGGGTTTGAATTCTTTTCTTCCTATATCATTTGCTGTATATGGATATCTTTGATTTGAGATAGCTCAAAAAGTCAACTACGTAGCAGAGAAGGTCATGCATCAGACTCTATTGTGAGGCAATGGACAGCCCGATCATAGGCAAGCGCCGCATCCAATTCTGGTTCGTTGTCTTAGCCTCTTTTTTTTTGTGGTTGTTCATTCTTTATATCTTTCATTCGGCTCCAATTGTTGCCAAGCCCGGGGTCATCTTGGTAGGTGATAACCTTGCCAATTCTGTCAATTTTGGAGACTCTAATTCTGTTCTTCTGCCTGGAAATTCCAATGAAAGTGTTGACAGATTGCCTAATAAGGGTAATTTTACTAGTGAAGAAACTAAGGATTTTGTAGAGCCTATAAAAGATACAAATGTCAAAGATGTTGCTGTAAAGGAAAAAAATGCCACAGAAAATTGGTTCAAGTATAAACCCTTCAGCAATTTTTCTGCTGGGGATTATGGGCTTGAAAATTTTGATCACGTAGTGGTTTCTGAGAGACAAGTGCATCTCAATAATCAAACTGACCTTGCAGAGAATGAAGTTCAGTTTGTTAGCCAGGTTCCTAATTCAGAGACGAATAAAGAAGAATCAGATGATGAAGTGGCTATTAGTCAGAACGGGTTTGAACCAACTGGTTCACTTTCCATGGTGGAGAACAGAAATGAGAGCATCACCAAAGAGCCTAGTAATGAGGATGTTGATTCTGAGTCTGATTCGTGCTTGGGTAGATACATATATGTCCATGATCTTCCTAGCCGGTTCAATGAAAACTTGCTCAAGCATTGCCAGTCACTTACTAATTGGACTGATATGTGTCTCTTTACATCAAATGGGGGTCTTGGTCCTCGTCTTCCAAATTTTAACAGGGTCTACTCAAAAACTGGTTGGTTTGCCACAAACCAATTCTTGTTAGAAGTCATTTTCCACAACAGAATGAAACAGTATAAGTGCTTGACAAATGACTCATCATTGGCTTCAGCAATCTTTGTACCATATTACGCTGGCCTGGATGTTTCTCGCTACCTTTGGTATTCAAACACATCAATGAGAGATGCTGCTTCTCTTGAACTTGTCAAGTGGCTCAGAGAAAAACCTGAGTGGAAGAAGATGTGGGGTAGAGATCATTTCTTAGTTGCTGGAAGGATTACTTGGGATTTCAGGAGAATGGGAAGAAATGATTCTGATTGGGGTAATAAGCTTATGTTATTGCCTGAATCAAGGAACATGACGGTGTTAATAATCGAATCAAGCCCTTGGGACAACATTGACTTTGCTATACCATATCCAACATACTTTCATCCTTCAAATGACAATGAAGTGTTTCAGTGGCAGCACAGAATGAGGAGGCAGAAAAGGCGGTTTTTCTTCTCTTTTGCCGGTGCTCCAAGACCTAATCTTCAAGATTCTATTCGTAATGAGATTATTGATCAGTGCCGGGCTTCGCGGAAGAAATGTAGGTTGTTGGAATGTAATGGTCGTGTCAACAGGTGCTACAAGCCAGTGTATGTGATGAAAATGTTTCAAAGTTCTGTGTTCTGCTTACAACCTGCAGGGGATTCTTTCACTAGGCGGTCTACTTTTGATTCAATTTTGGCAGGGTGTATTCCTGTGTTTTTTCATCCAGGTTCAGCTTATGTCCAATACTTATGGCATTTACCAAAGGACTATACCAAATATTCAGTGCTTATACCGGCTAACGATGTCAAAAATGGGAAAGTCAGCATCGAGAAGATATTAAGTCGAATTCCAAAAGAGAAGGTGCGAGCAATGAGAGAGGCGGTTATAAGGCTGATTCCAAAGGTCACATATGCTGATCCAAGGTCTAGGTTGGTGACAGTTGAGGATGCATTTGATGTTACAGTTAAGGGTGTTCTTGATAGAGTAGAGAAAATTAGGAGGGAAATGAGGGAGGGGAAAAATTCTAGCTTTAGTTATCCAGAGGAATTGAGTTGGAAGTATAATTTGTTTGGGACATTGGGGGAGCATGAATGGGATCCTTATTTTGCTAGAACATAGAATGTAAACGCTGTACAAACAGGTTACATTGTAGTTTGTACTTATACTTAGGATTGTAATCATTGTTGTTATGCAGGCACATGTATCCCCATCTTTTTTTGCCTCATTTTTTAGTTTCTTTTGATAATGTTCGCCTATGATTTTGTTTGATCATATGTCTCTTTGTGTAAATCACTGATGTGCTTGGCGATAACATTCAACTATATTCTGTGGTCATAGCAATTGAAAAGGTTTAAATGTCATTGCAAAGCTGTCCACATTGGTAGGTATTTCTCTTTGACAAAATAAAAGAAATGGCTAAATTCGATGGAGACGACACTACGTTGTTGGTACAAAAAAGAAACACGGCAGGCTATTTGACTAACTGTAGCCGTGGATCTTGGTAACTCCTAAAAACAAGATGTTATTAAAAATGTTATTTTTTATGATATTATTGATGTGACAACAAATTTTATATATGATGATACAGTCACCAATTACATTCATCAATATGTTTAGACATTTGTAATAAAGTTGGTTATATCATTGATATCAATTGTAAATTATAGTGAGTCAAAAAGGAAAAAAAAAAATTGTAAATTATAAAATACAAAGAGCTAAGACAGGAAAAAAAAAAAAAAATCCTCTAATAATGTGCAATCCAACCATTTCTAGCATCACCGATGTATTGGATTATCGACTGAAAAGCCATAAGCTGAAAGGAAATGCAACTATATCATTCTCTCCATTTTCAAAGCTTCTTATCTTATATACCATTATTGTCAAAACTAGAAAACGATCCATGGTTGTCTAATTAAACTCTTCAATAGAAATTACCCATTAAAAAAAAAAAGTCTTAATCCAATAACTTGAGCATATATCATCATCATAAACGTAATACGATGAGCTGATTGTGTTACCTCTTGTCTCAATTAGAAATTAAAGATATAATAACGTTAATTGATACCATCTCACAACAAGCAGCGTTTGTAGTCCAACGGTTAGGATAATTGCCTTCCAAGCAATAGACCCGGGTTCGACTCCCGGCAAACGCAGCTAGCTATGTCGTTTTAGCTTTTTTTTTACCTACCCAACGACGTCGTTTCCAATCCGTGTTCCAGGCACCAAAAAAAGCCACCCCAGAAAGAAGTTCAAACGGACAAGCAAGTGCAAGTGCAACGACGACGTTTCAAAGCCGTGGCGTTACTTTCTTTCTTTCTTTCAATCTTTTGTTTATTATACCACAAAATCCAGAACCAATCAAATCAAATCAAATCAGATCACAGAGATAAGAAGATACTGTTAATAATTAGCACAGGCAAATAGATATTTACGCGGGAAAGCGAACCACAGCCTCCACTCTAATTCTAATTCTAATATTCCAATCTTGTGGCCCAAAATGGAAAAACTCATTCGGCTCTCTCTGACCGTAAAAATATCCTAACCGCACGTTTAGTTAGTTACTCTTTCCCAAAAAGCCTTTTGCCTCCCAAGTCAACTACCACAGTAGCTTAGCTTAGCTTAGCTCCCAACGTTTTGGTTTGGTTCGGTTGATGGCTGGCACGAGTGCCTCCTTCGTCCCGCACGTGGTCGGATCATCTAAAGTTCTCGAACTTTCCAGAATTAACCGGTGGACCGGAGCCCCGTTCTCAGTTCGGATCTCCACCAAACCCAGCAGATCCACCACCAACTGCTCTTGCGCAAACACGGAGGCTCCCTCTTGCATCTTCGTGGGTCCCATCGAGTCCGCCAGTAAAGAAACCCTTGAAGCTTTCTATCGCCAAGTACTTTACTTTCTTTCACCTTTTTAATTCCATCACTCGCAATATTGAGCTACTTAAATTGTTAATTTCAGTTTTTTTTTTTAATTAATAAAATATATATTGAGGGATGGAACTTGAATTTGAATTTAAAAGAAAAAAAAAGATTAAAATAATTAGCAGTTTTGCTGCTTTGGTATAGACAAAGTCCACAATTTCTCATTAAACAATAATGCTAGGTCACAACGTTTTTCACAATTTGCTAAACTGGCGAGTTAAATTTATTGTTTTTGACTTATGAGTTACCTACTAAAGAAATTGTTTGGAAATGTAATTTACTTGAATTTTTGTGTGTTTAATGTGGTTCTTTTTGTTGCTGTAGGCACAGGATGCGTATTACAGTGGCAAACCTTTGATAATTGATGACATGTTTGATAGAGTAGAGGTAAACTTGATATTAACTCTTTTTAATGTCAATTTCAACTGAATTTATCATTCTTGTGATTGTCTATTGGTCTATGAGGTTTAACAAATTGTTATATGATGACAGTTAAAGCTAAGGTGGTATGGTTCCAAATCAGTTGTCAAGTATCCTCGGTGTAGTCTTAGGCGGCATTCAACCTACGCAGATGCAGAGGTAATTCTCTTTTGAACATTTGTTCTTGTTCATGAATCTTTTCATGTATCCCCTCACTGTGTGTGTCTTTTCTATCAACTCACAAACTAAGCCTGTTGTTGTGCAAGAAAAGTTATTCTAATCATGCTTATAGTTAGTTACTTGTAATGCAAATAAAGTAACCACAACATATGGTTAGCCCATGTTAGCCACTCTATGTATAGCTTCAATGGTACCAGAGCTATTTCCCAACTTAAATTCTAACATGAATATTAGAAAGTGTCAATGCCATGCCTCCCATTTGGTTCTAGGAAAATAATAGGAGAACATTATGCTGGAAGCAAAGTTTAGTAAGTATTTGAGGAGTTTTCCTTTCTTTCCAAGAACTGAAGGAGCTGCAGTGGTGGTGTTGTTTCTGATTCAGCTGAGAAAATGAAATTTATGTTCTGTTTTGATGCTTGTACCCATCTGGTTGATGGGAAATTGGTTTTTAATAATGGAATGGTTAGTTAGTGAGATATTTGAGGACATTTGTGGCATATTTGGCTTGTTAATTTGTTTTAGATTAGTTGGTGTGTAGGAGAATTGGGTTTTCTCCACTTTGAATATTTAGTGACATGGTGTAGGGCAGGAAGATACATCACAGGTTTTTGCATTAGCGAGCATATGGGTCCTGTTTCTTGCATTTGGAAGCTCTGCATGTCTTGTGCCTATAATCTACACTGTTGGCCAAGCAAATCAACATGCATTCAGTTCAGGATTTTACTATGGCATTCAAGCATCCACATTAGAGCTTCTTTCCGTGGTGAATGGCATTCTCTTCATGGCATTGGGGTCTGTGATTGGATACCCAATTGCATCAGCTTCAGGTAATAAATTGTTACTTTAAAGCCTTGGATAAGAATTTAAGAAAATAAAGGCACTTTAGTTTATCTCAATGTCAGGAGTTTCCTCACCATGTACCATTAATATTCTTTGGGTTTTATGGATCATTCTAATCTGGAAATTCAGAAAATAATACCTGTAATATGGTTATTGTTATTATTGATCCAAATATCATCATTACTCATGCACTCATTCTCGCAGTTAAAGTGCTTCAAGGCCTGTGGAGGAATGACTTGGTAGCACTTAAAGGGGCATGCCCAAATTGCGGGGAGGAGGTCAGTCTATCATAGGGTTGTGTTAATCTGAAAGTTCATATGAGTTTTTTTTTTTTTTTTTTTCCTTTTCTCTATAACTTGTCACTGTACCTGTATTTCATCTTATCGAACGAAAAAAGCAATGTTTCAACTTCCAGGTCACCCATTGTCAATAATATAAGCATGTTTCTGCAGGTGTTTGCATTTGTGAAAACAAATCAGACTAATAACAGGCCCCATAGAGCAGATTGTCATGTTTGTGAATGCTTATTGGAATTCCGCACCAAGGTTGAGGTAATCTAGTTTGCTTCTTTTTCTCATGCTAGAAAATTTATGCACCTCAAATTTGTATTTTTATCTTGTTATACTTCTAATGAGAAACAAAGAGAAGACAACAATTCTAAGATTTGAGAGGATTCTTGGCTAAGAGTCTTGTAGTTCAGTAACACCGTCTGGTCTCTTTACAAGGAGAACTAGTATTCAAGTCTCCCCTCCCCCACTTCTTGTAATAATTGAATTATTAAAAATAATAACAATAAGAGGATTTTGGATTAACAAGGAAAATCAGGCAAAGAATTTTGAATTATTTTGGGGATTAAGAGGAATTGAAATGACTAGGAACGGTCTATCCAAATGGAAATGACTTTGAAAGGACAGTGCACATACGGCTTACATCTATATCATGTATGTAGGTGTTGAGGTCTTAGACATACTAGTGTCTGTGATGTCTCATTGTTAGTGGCCGGCTGGCTGCATCAGTTCTGAAAGTTGTATTTCTTAGGTCTTAACAGTGAAAATGCGTTGCCTTGTTGGCTTTGTGAAATCTTCTGATTATTTAGTAGTGGACACAAAAAAGATGTTCCTTTAACAGTTTTAATGTTTATGCTAATTTTTTGTCTACATTGAGCGTCGAAAGTTCTTAAAACACCTTGTCTCATATATTAGCTTATTGATATTTTGTGCAGCGATCGGTTTCAAGACTAGGTAGAGGATGGGTTTACGGCCGCGTATACCTTGTTTCACGAAGAGGCAGAAATCGGCATCAGAAATGGTTTTAAGATCTATGCCCAGTATATTAGATCTCAGAAGATTTATGTGAAGTAAAACTATTCTTTACTCTTTTTCTAGGGTGAAATGGTGGTTAATCCTAAGTTAGGATTATCCTAACAAATATTCATTTTGCTACAAGTCAGTAGACAGCTGGACTTCATATATTGTAATTAACAACAAATAAGATTCTCTTGAGATTTAAGTTATAGTCAAGTGCCATACATTCAGAAAAGCAATAGCTATTTTGGTTCTTCAGGTTTCTTTTCATGGGATTGTTAGCTAGTTAATTAAAGGTATCATAGTCATGCTCATGGAACCCCATCCACGACTTTGCTTGTATGAGTCCTACGTTTGTTGTTGCCGTTTCTAAATAGTATAGAACTTGTAATTATGTTGCATTCATACATGGATATTGAGTGGCGAAGATTAAAATAAGTGCAACACTGGTTTTATGTAAGATTGTGTCTTTTTATGAATGGCCCTTAGCACATTCATTAGACAATGAACTTTGAAGCTTGGACCTTTATGCCAATCTGTATGGTTGAGTAATTATTTTTTTCAGTCTTTGATCTGTAGTTCCAAATCCCGAAATTTTGGGAAATCCAACCTTGGAGAAATGATGGCCTGTAGATAATTTTATCATGCTATGGTAAAACAAGAGGCATTGTTGGCCTCCCAAAGCATGATTACCACCAAGAATTCCAGTAATCACGAGATGCTCAGTTGGCTGGACTGGTTTGGCTGCCAGGTGCCAACCCACAATGTAACATGTAGTTGGTGATATAGCTTGCAATCTTTCTTCTTTCTTTTCTTCCCCTTAAAATTGGTAAATTACACACCCACCCAATGAGGGTTGAACCTACGGCCTCACTCTCCCTCTAAAACTTATAAGAAGAGGAGGTGAAAGTTGAGTCAGACCTTATTAGCAATCGTTATTTACCAAGTCAAAAATTGTACACAATTCTACTTATAGAATGGAGTCAAAATTGTACACAATTCTACTTATAGAATGGCAGGCACTAACCGCACAGGCATGAATACAGACTTCACTGCCTGGAAGAAAATGTGGTCAAATCTCAGTTGCACAATCTGCCTACAGGGGTGCTAAAATGGCAGTCATGTCAACTAATGGAGAAAATGAAACTCTAGCTCCCACAACATATTCTAAAAACCCATTACCAATGGCTTGTCATTAGATCTTGACAAAAGGTAAATGAACCTATATAACATGAAAACTGCAGAGAACCAGAATATACTAACTTGGTAACACAACAAGACTGCACCAACATTATGTTAAGATGAAAGACGAAAAAAAAAAACAGAGAAAAACAGGGTTTTAGGACAGAGTTCTATCACACTTAACCTGAAACACACACTACAACTGACCAGGTCCCAAGCCCACAAGTTGTTTTCCCATCCACCATGGCAAGTTTATGAAAAACCTTTTGATGTTTCTACATTTAACTTATTTACCTAAAGGAGCATGAGAGAGAGAGAGAGAGGGTATTTCCCGATATAAGTATATAAAATGAATTATTCACAGTTTAACCACCAGAACTTTGCTAGAGTAATTTTATTTATGACTGATAATCATCAGGAGTGTGACCCACAATTTGCTACACTGAATGGGATATTTAAGTAACGAACCTTGATTCAAGCATCTAGTTTCTATGAAGCAAAACTAAAATCTTGCAATTGACATTAAACAAAAAAAAAAATAAAGGTAAATGAGAGTCAGAAATTTTCTCATTGTTCTCAGGGCACAAGCCATGGTGTGTAATGTAACCAACACTGTTCATACATCACTAATGACAAAGAAGATGGTAGCTGAATCGTTGGCACCTAGTCAATCAGAAGTGTCCCAAGCTGTATACAAGAATCCACGACAGCTGAAAAACAGGAGCAAACCATCAGGCACAGCACAAACCCCCTCTCCCTTTCATAAATATATCCATAAAAGCTTCATATATCTATTTGTGTGTGTGTGTGTGTGTGTGTGTGTGTGTGTGTGAGAGAGAGAGAGAGAGAGATCAAAGTACCAGAAAGAGACTTATGGAAGCAAAAAGCCCCTCCTGAAGGAGGGCTCCATGACCACCAAAATCTTCTTCATCAACCTTTAGTATCATTGCATAATAACCATATATGATCCCAGTAGATATCAAAAGGAATCTGCAAATCCATAATCAGCACATAAGGTTCTCCAATGATCAAAAATGAAACATTAATTAAAATCAAAATCTGTTGACCATAAGAGTTGGCAATACCATGTGTCAGCCCACCCAAACCCCCCCCCCCCCCCCCCCCAAAAAAAAAAAAAAGAACATTTCCTTCTCTTCTTAACAAACTTCATATTGCAAGAAGAAACAATTTCACATCATATAAGTTAGCATCCAATTCCACAAGATCAGGATATCAAATGTTAAAATCAGTCAATCAAATGATAAAAGCCACTTGAAATGAAATTTTGATTTTGGAAGAAGATTCTGCAGAAAAGAAGAGGGGGGGGGGGGGGGGGGGGGGGGTGGTGTTTGCACCCCAAAATCTCCATGCACCTAAAAGGAAAAAATTCCACCAAACTGGAGACTGATCTACATTCAAGCAATCCTAAGTTAAAATTCTAAATTCAAACATAGCTATTAAACAATCCTAATTTATAATTCTAAAGTCAACAATATCTATCAAATTGTCCTCTCCAATATCCAAGAGGAAGTTTCCACAAAAAGTGGCAGCCACACAGCACATCTTCCTAAAGATCGGGATAAAAAGAATGGGCCTCACCACACCATAGTTGGTTCCAAATACTAAATATTTCCCTTCTCTTCACTTCAAAAGTAATTAAAATTTAATACATCTCACTAACCTTGCATTTGAGTATTCAAATACTACAACCATAAAAATACTGTGCAGCTTTGTTTCATACTGTATATTGCAAAATCACCTTCCTCCACTGCTTCAACACTCTGAAATCTGAAGCTCCACACCACTCACTTAAAAGGTCCTCTTGACAGCAAAAGTTGAACAGAGTTCCAAAACCAACCACATTTAAAGCTCATGCGACTCCAATTCACTTGTCCTTGCTGTTCAAAATGTAAACTATAATTCACAGAGAAGGTCCCTTTAAAACCTTACTGTATTTGCTGCAAGGATGGTACCGAATTAGGTAAAGAAAGCAGGTTGGCAGAATAGCAATCAAACTTCTTACCAAGAATAGTCTCTCCACCCATTGATAAGACCCCAATTTTCAGAATTCAAATTTCCTTTGTCACTACTAGGGACAGATTCTTATATAGAAGTTGCTTTGATCAAAGCTCACGGTGACAAACCAACACATGTAGAGGGGAGATCACTCACTCCATGATCCAAAAAGGCAATCCAGAAACCATAAACCCCACACAATAAATGGGCTATCTTAGACATTATCAACTCAATTTCAAGAATTCTTGAATCCTTTGCCTGGAAGTTTATCCTAAGATATCTCTATGGATGCCACATTCACATGAATCCCAAGCATCTGCATATATCCTTCATTTATTGCCAACTTCATAGATCTGTCTATTGAAAAGTATGTCTTTTGTTAGATCATATGTACCTAATTTATTTTGGTTATAATTCATATATTATGATTCCTGAGACACCCTTTTGACCTCTAATTGTCCATGCAACACTACAATGCAACACCTTCAGCATGAAACATATCAAAGATTACAAAATCAGTAAGTTTCTATTGCAAATGACCCAACAAAAACACTTCACATAGTGTAAATTTAATGGAAGGCCATAGTCTAAAGATTTCACAAAGTAATTTCTGTGACTATTTCTTAAGCATCATAACTCTGACCTATAAACAAGAACAACAAGGGTTCTAGACAGTTGCAACCCTTTCCCCATACCCTAAACATGAGCAGCAGCCAAATAAATGAAATATGGCTCAATATTCATGTAACTTATGGAGTCACCTTTTCTACATGAAGACTCTCCAGTACAGGATGCTTGATCAAGAATTCATTCCTCAACTTAATTGTGTGATTACAAAATATGACTCACCAACTGCATGATAAATGCGCATTAAAATATCAACCAAATATCTGAGACTGGTGGCATATACACTAACACGTTCATGTCAAAGATCCAAATGACACTTTCAGGCCTGCATAATGAACCAGGTGATACAAAATCCTCATATGATCATTATCTATCATCAAATTTCAATATATATTATTTTTATAAGATCATTGAATTTCAATAATGATAATTTATAGCTATGAACTTGACAATAAAATCTGATGGATATGTCAGTCACAACCAAAAACCAAACAAGGGTACAGCATGCCTATTTACTCAAGTACACTCCTAAGAACATATTTAAAAGCATCCTATTGGGTCTTTCAATCTTTTAAAGTTGATAATAATTTCGATCAACACAAATGCATGATATCAAAGTTTCATCTACATGAACTAACTAGCAAGAAGAAAACCAAGAGAGAGATACGCAAAAGAAACAAAGTAAAAGGTAACTAAAAAGAGCCACTTTTTCAAACAAATACTACAGATTAAGAAAGCGTGCAAGCATCAACTTACGCAATAAACCATACGCCCCCAACCACAGGTATGGCACCCCATAGTAAGCCACATACAAGGGCCACTGCTTGTCGAATCCAATGCAACACATCTCCCAATTGATCCTGTGCCAAATGAATTGTAAAGTCATTCAATGAATACAATCACCAACAAAACTAGATAATTACATTCATTTCTATCTAAAAATAGACAAATGGGGTTGCCCATCAAGCAATCTGAAGCTATAAAGATGGGCTAGGCATTTTCTGCTCACTGTATTCAACTTATTGACCATTTTCAGACTTTGTTTCCATAAATGCAACACTCCCATTAATACTATAAATTTAAAAAAAAAAAAAAAAAAAAAAAAAAAAAAAATCAAACAAAAACCCAAATCCAAAATTGGAGAACAAATATGATCCTATTGCCCCCACACTCCAAATCTCACACCCAAATGTATAGAAGTCGTAAAAATTCCTCTTTTTTTTTTCTTTTTTTTTTAATTCCTTTATTTCCCATTATTTCTCACATTCAAACTCAAACAACAACATGAAGAAAAAATATTGAAAGTTGAAAATTTTTTACCTTGTCCCAAGAGGCATCTGGATCCAACAACTTGGCGAGTTTGAACGGAGACAAGTGACCGTTCTGGTGATTTTGCTGTTGAAGATTGAATTTCACTGATTTCCCTTCTTTCATTCCGACCAAACCCAACTCTATATATTTCACAAATAACTCGAAGTTGCGATCTTTGATTGAGAATAGTTTAGTTCGATGGTGAGGAGCAGAGCTCGTTTAGGGTTTTGGATTTGACACAGAATGAGAGAGAGACTATTGGAGTGTGTTAATAATAACTTCTTCTTTTTTATATGATTGAAAGTGATTTTTACTTTTTTTTTAGTTAAAAATAACGATAACAATTTTGTTTTTGTTTTTGCATGTTGTCTTGTGGGGTCAAAAGAAAGAGAAAAGTGCTGTGATCTGATTTGTAATTCTGCTCTGCTGGACGGCACGTGATCGAGATCTGTTTGCTGTTCCGTCCATCATTACTTCAGAGAAAACTAGTTGTGTCCGGCTTGATATTTAGTTTATCTAAAAGTAATTAAGTAATTTTTTTTTTTTGAATAGAATAGAGTAATTAATTATTTTAATAATAATAAATTACTCATATAATAAAAATATATAAGGTGTAAAATCTATATTTTATTTTTAAAATGTTGGTAATAGAATTTTACTTGAAGTCAATTTAGGTAATAGAGTTTAATCTAACATTTAATAAGTTACTTTAGTTTTTGATATTAGAGTTTAATCTACGGTAAACAATCTTATAACAATTAATGACAATATAGACACTTTATTTAACTTTTTTTATAGGAGATAATATAGACACTTGTTATAAAGAGGTACAACCACAACTTCTAGATCCTAAATTTTATTATAAGTCTAGATATTTTTGTATCAATAAGTCTGGATATAAATTTTTTAACATTGTTCATAACCATTAAGGTAATAAGTTGCGTTAGTGAACAATAAAGACAATGTCAATAATAACCTCAATAAAAGTAATATTGCACTATTCTAAATATTGTTTTTTTTTAATTATATATTTTTAAAGTATGGTGTTTATTATGCTCACAATTAGTGTGTCAGAGTATTATTGAAATACCTTTAAATAGTAGGTGTGGGGTCCACCCCCTTGTGAGGAGGAAGATGCATGTTTCCAAACATGCTGAATTTTCTCATATAGTAGGGTAGGGACTAGTTACAACCATGTTTTCCCAATGGCATCGACCTTTGTGCATCTTATGTCACTCGTTTATCACCTCCAATATTGTATCAAAGTTCATTAGTCATTTTAGTGTACCATTTTGAAGGAAAATTGGAACCACACTTCAATTTAACTCCTTTTACCATCCACAAACAAACGGTCAAACCGAGATTGTGAATAGAAGTTTGAGAAATATTTTGAAAAGTTTTGTGCGAAAGAACATTCAGCAATGGGATCTTCTTTCAATTAGTTTTCATATATAATTGGACCATTTGCAAGGACACAGTCCTTTAGAAGTTTTTATGGTCTTAATCCTAATGGACCACTTAAGTTGACATCACTTCCTTTTACAAAATACTTCCAAGTCTTCAATGGAGATGTTAAAGAACAACTCAAGAAATTACACGAGCATATTCGAGATCAAATTTTGAAACAAATCGAGAAGTATAGCAAGCATGCAAATAAGCATCGGAAACTATCAGTTTTCAAGGAAGGTGACCTGATGTGGATTCATCTACGGAAAAAAAAAAAAAAAAAACAATTTCCATCCAAATGTTCCTGTAAGCTTATGCCTTGAGTTGGTGATCTGTTCAAGGTACTTCATCACATTGAATAAAATGCATATAAAATTAAACTCCTTGGTTACTATGGTGTCAGGCTCTCAGCAACCCTCAATGTTTCTGATATTTATCTTTATTATGAGGATGAAGACAACTAATAAGCGGACTTGGGGGCAAGTTTCATCAATTGAGAGAGTCAAAGGAGTGCCAAATCCATAAGCGCAGCCCAATGTGACGCACAAGCTCAGTCCAATGTGATTTGCAAGGCCAACATGTGAGGTTTTATCTTAACAAATTTTTCCAACAAATCAGATGTCATTTGAAAGTTTAATGAGTCATTTTTCCAAATGGTCAACAGCATTTAATTTGAAGCTCTGTAGGGAAAGTTTTTCATTTAAGTTCCATCTACTAAAGTAGACAAGTCTTTTATTTTATTTATAGTTTCTAAGTCTTTTTGAATTTAATCTTGAATTGTAATTTTCGTTCACCAATATTCAGAGGGATTTTCTAAGCAACTATTTAAACTATTTGGCATAAATGAATAAGAAAGAAAGTGTTTCATAGAAACTTGGCCTTTGGCTTGTGAGAAAAGGAATTTCTATACTTTTAACTCTTACCCCTTTGGTGGATTTCTCATAGGTGGCGAGTTTTGCCCTTATCTCTATCGATGGATTCCATTAGTCTACTACAGTGAGGAGCTTACTATCATTTGAGTGTGTTTTATTTTCTCCTCAACAATCATCTCTCTTTTCTGGTATCCGGACTTAACCATGGTTTTAAATCTACTTTTCTTTTTCTTTTTCTTTTTCTTTTTTAGTTTAGTTGGATTTTAAAACTACTTAACTTTAACATAAAAGTATATATCCACCTGTTTTATTTGTTAACCATTTTTTTTAGATTGAAGGGAATTGCCAATCAAGAGTGGAGGGTGGGCCTTCTACATGTTTATTGTGAGGCAAACCAATGAAATAGAACACACATTGACTAATAATATTGTCTTGATTTTGTTCACCAATATTTTGTTTGGGATACTAGGTGAATTACCGCGGATTGTTTTAGCTGAATTAGTACTTCCACATGTATTGGGAATTTAGGAGAAAAAATGTTCGAGATGCGAGATTAGTAGTATATTGTAATTATTTTTTAAAAAAGTGATTTTAGTTTAATGAAATTCTATTGAAAATATTAAAAACTATAGGCCAACTAAAATTTTATGTAGGGGCGATGAACCCAGTGGTATATATCTATGTATTTATTGGGTCAGGGGCCCAATCCGAGGACATTAAGTAGTCCGAGGACAGGTAAATACTGTCATGAGAGTCTGTGTTAGTAATTGAAGAGATGAGATCTGGTCATAAGAGTTTGAGAAGGCAGTCCGAGGATGAATGTCTCTTCGGCTGAGCAAGGCCGAGGTACAAAAGTGTGGTCTGCCACCCAGAAGCAATGTTCTAGGAGATTCTGGTGATAAGGATATGCATCATGAAAGCACAGAACAAAGGAAAGCTATGAAATATCTAAGAGAAAGTTGCTACCACCGCATTGAATGCTCTGTAGCTAACTCTCTGGCCGCATTAATGAAGAAGTGATACTTGAACAGTAATTTTCAGCCTTACAGCTACCCTCCAAAGACTTCAAGAAAGTGTTAATGGGACAAGGATCAACTCCAGCAATCTGAGCTACATGTGAAGGGTAGAGATGAAAGAAGGAAGGTAGTATAAAATAGGAAGAAGACCCTGAAGGAGAGGGATCGGAGAATTGTGAGAGAAAAACTGTAGCAATAAGAACTGTACTTGTAATCAACTTCAAGAATTATATACAAGAACTGATCTCCTTGGACTGTGTCGATGATGATTTTCTTTAGATAAAACCAGTCTATTTTTACTTTATTGTCATTTGGATCCACTATAATTGCTATCCAACTCATTAGAGCCTAGTTTTCCAACCCACTCTCTACAAATTAATTGTATTGGGCTCTTTAGGCCTAGATCCTTTTAATTTTTGGGCTTAGGACTCAAATTGCGTCTTTACAATTGGCGCTCTCTATGGGAAATTCTGGTACTGTAGTGAGTTTAACGTTCAATTATGATAGGTTCAGGTTTGAATCGAAAGGAATCTATGGGGTCCCAACATCAAGATCATTTTGTTATTCTTGAGTGAAGAAGGGACCAGGAGGTCAATGTGCATACCACCCATACTACTAAAAGCCACTCTCAAAGTGGAAGTTATATCTCTTATGAGGAAAACATTAGAATCATGCAATTGGAGATTGATTGTTTGAAGAGGAAGTTGTGCCACGAACAGTGAAGGCGAACTCCCTCCAACTCTAATTTTTCTTCCGGCGATGAGGGGGGTGTTAGCTATAGACCCAGGTCAAGAACTCCCCCCAGTGAATCCTTCTTGTGTGATGAGGATTACCACCGTGAGCATAGGAATAGGAGCCCATCTCGCAAAGGCATGGGAAATGACACTATGAGCAAGGCGTTAAACCAAATTTCAGGTCGCCTTTCACACACAGAATTGAAGGAGGAAAACTTCCTTGGCGGTTTACTCAATCAATGTTCACCATATACAATGGTCGAACAGACCCTGTGGAGCATGTAAGTCACTTCAACATAAGAATGTTTGTCCACTCCAGGAATGAGGCCTTAATATGCAAGGTGATCCTTTTCAATCTGGGACATATGGCAATGAGATGGTTTGATGGCTTGGGAGTAGGTTCTATAGATTCCTTTAAGGAACTTACTCGAGCGTTTGGATCTCACTTTATCACATGCAGTAGGGTTCCTCAGCCCTTAGTTTCCTTGCTGTCTATGACCATGCGAGAAGGGGAGATCCTGAAAACGTACTCAGATAGATACTGGGAGATGTTTAATGAGATAAATAATGACTTTGATGATGTGGCCATAAGAACTTTCAAGGTCGACCTATCTGCCAAGCATGGTTTGAGGAAGTCTTTGACTAGGAAACCTGCTAACAGTGTATGTCAACTCATGGACCGGATTGATAAGTATAAGTGGGTCGAGGAAGACCAACAACAAAGGAAGGGGAAGCCTAAGGTTATCTCTCAAGAGAAGAGAGATTTCAGGTCGGACCGATACAACAATAACTGGTCCTAGAGAGATTTTGCTAGGCAATCGGGGTCTACCACTACTTAGATGGTTAACACGGTGTTCCGAGAACTAGTACACCAAGTCTTAGAGAAAATCAAGAACGAGTCATTCTTTAAATGGCCAAATAAGATGGGAGGTGACCCCATGAAACGCAATCAAAGCCTTCAATGCCAATGCCACCAAGACTAAGGGCATATCGCAAAGGATTGTAGAACTTTGTGGAATCACCTGGAGCAGTTGGTCCGAGAAGGGAGGTTAAAGCAATTTTTGTATCATCCCAGTGGGCAAGGGGGCTAGGCAAGATTGGAACCTCAGATAGATGCTTCTTCGAGAGCCCCTTTGGGCACAATTAATGTCATCCTCATTGCTTCAGGGAGGACTGATTCTCATCCGTCCAGGGTGATGTCTATGGCTCGGCCACCTACCGAGGACTCTAGCCATGAGCAGAAAAAGACTAAGGTGGAGATCCAACCAGCGTTGAGCTTCTCAGATGAGGATAAGGTTGGAACCATACAACCACATGATGATGCAATGGTGGTCACCCTCAGGATAGGGGGTATGATGTGAAGAGAGTGTAGCGGGGCAAAGATTATGTAACCAGATTTGTACAAGGGGCTAAACTTGAAACCGGAGGATTTGATAGGTTATGATTCACCTCTGTTGGGCTTTGATGAGAAGATTGTTATTCCAAAGGGTCAGATTAGACTACTCGCACAGGCAAGCTCAAAGGTAGTGGAGGTGAATTTTATTCTGGTGGATGCTTATTCTCCCTACATAGCTATTGTAGCACGACTTTGGCTTCATGCCCTGGGGGCTGTTTATTCCACCCTCCACTTGAAAGTAAAATATCCATCCTGGGATCATATTAAAGAGCTGGTTAGGAGCCAGTTCATGGCTAGGCAGTGCTTGGTGGCCGCAATTATGCATCAGCCTGAAACCGAGTCCTCGACCACTACTAATAGGGGTTTATAACAATTTAGGACTCTGGTGTTACCCGTGGATGAGACAGCTGAGGGGGCAAAGTGTGAGGATTTAGAAAAGATTGTTGTAGATGATGATTCGGAAAATTTTTTTTAGGTCGAAGCTCAGCTGCCTCCTCAAGAGAAGAAAGAGCTGGTAGAGTTTCTCAGGAGGAATATTGATGTACTCGCATGGAGTGCTTACGAAGCTCCTAGAGTGGATCTGAATTTCATTTTTCATCATTTGAATGTCGATCCATCCGTCACCCCCAAAAAAGCAACTACCTCGACATTCATCTAAAGATCATTTTGATTCTGTTAGAGACGAGATGATAAAACTTAAGCAGGCTAGGGTTATCAAAAAGGTGTTTTACCCTAAGTGGCTAGCCAATACTGTAGTAGTGAAAAGGAAAAGTGGAAAGTGGCGAGTGTGTGTGGACTTCATAAATTTGAATAAGGCATGTTCAAAGGACCCTTTCCCTGTGCCTCGGATAGACCAGCTAGTGGATGCAACTGTAGACCATCCTCGGATGAGTTTTTTGGATGCCTTCCAAGGATACCATCAAATACCACTGGCCTTAGGTGATTAGGAGAAGACAACTTTTGTCACTCCTACTAGAAATTACCACTAAAAGGTGATGCATTTTGGTTTGAAGAATGCAGGGTCTACCTATCAGAGGATGATAACTAGGATGTTTGTGCCATAATTGGGCAAGAATATTAAGGTTTATATAGATGATATGGTGGTGAAGAGTAAGGTGGTTTCCGAGCATGTGGGAGACCTTGGGGATATTTTTGAAATACTAAGGAAACACAAACTGCGCCTTAATGCTTTCAAGTGCTCCTTCGGCATGGGATCAGGCAATTTTTTAAGCTATATGGTCATTAATCATGGAATTGAGGTCAACCTTGATCAGGTTAAGGCAATTAACAGTCTACAACCACCTCGTAATCATAAAGAAGTCCAAAAGCTAACTAGAATGACTGTTGTCCTGAACCAGTTTATCTCTCGGTCAACGGACAGATGCAGACCCTTCTTCCAACTATTGAATAAGTGGAAGGGATTTGAGTGGACCAAGAAGTGTGCCTTGGCCTTCCAGCAGCTTAAGGAATACCTTTCTCGGCCACCTGTCATGTCCAGGCCTGAGGTGGACGATGTCTTGTTTGCTTACATTGTAGTGGCTTCCCATGCTGTAAGCTTGGTGCTGATACGAATTGACAATGGTGTGCAGATGCTAGTTTATTATGTAAGCAAGTCGTTGCATGAAGTAAAGATTCATTATCTACCATTGGAAAATGCCATTTTGGCAGTAGTACATGCTACATGTAAACTCCCTCACTACTTCCAATCTCACACAGTTGTTGTTTTAATCTAACTTCTGCTTCGATCACTACTTCGGAGTGCTGATTTCACAGGGAGGATTGCCAAATGGGGTACGATCCTAGGGGCTTTTGATATCAAGTATATGCCTCACACCTCTATCAAGGGCCAAGTCCTCGCAAATTTGGTGGCCGAGTTCGCTGAATCCCCATTAGAAGAAGAGGCAGAGAAGCAGGGCATGGATGGAAAATTAGTTGGCATGGTTTTCTTGCAAGAACCTTTATCCTGAAGGATATATGTTGATGGTACAGCGAATCAAAGGGGGATCCAGAGTGGGATTAGTTTTAATATCTCCTGAGAAGATCACTATTGAGAAATCCTTAAGACTAGGCTTCTTGGCCACAAACAATGAGGCTGAATATGAGGCTCTATTGGTCGGGATGACCATGGTTCAGAAAATGGGAGGAAAGGTAGTAGAAATATTCTTAGATTCAAGATTGATCGTAGGCCAGGTGAAGGGAGAGTTAAAGGCTAGCGATGGGAGAATGTAAAAGTATTTAAATTAGGTTAAGCACTTACAATCAGGGTTTGAGTCTTTCAACTTGCTGCATATCCCTAGGAGTGGAAACACACACGCTGATTCTCTAGCCAGTCCTGCAACCTCCTCGGCACAAGGCTTACCTCGGGTTATCCTTGTTGAAAACTTGTGTAAGCCTACTGAGATGAAGAGAAAGATGGTCCATATCCATCAAATTAAGGTAGGACCTAGCTGGATGGACTCCATAGTGCTATTCCTTAAGGAGGATATCTTACCCGAGAAGAAGTCGGAGGCTGACAAGGTGCAAAGAAAGACTTCTCGGTTTTGGCTGTCCGAGGACCAAAGTTGTACAAGCGTTCTTTTTCTGGGCCATACTTATTATGCATACACCCTAAGGCATCAAAGCTACTCCTCGAGGAGTTACATGACGGGATTTGTAGAAGCCATATGGGAGGCAGGTCTTTGTCTCACAAAACCCTTACTTAAGGATACTGGTGGTCGAACATGCAGAAGGAAGTGCAAGATTAT